>NC_134416.1:109295647-109473147 GCF_030867145.1 Opisthocomus hoazin | reverse complement strand
CCTAACCCTAACCCTAACCCTAACCCTAACCCTAACCCTAACCCTAACCCTAACCCTAACCCTAACCCTAACCCTAACCCTAACCCTAACCCTAACCCTAACCCTAACCCTAACCCTAACCCTAACCCTAACCCTAACCCTAACCCTAACCCTAACCCTAACCCTAACCCTAACCCTAACCCTAACCCTAACCCTAACCCTAACCCTAACCCTAACCCTAACCCTAACCCTAACCCTAACCCTAACCCTAACCCTAACCCTAACCCTAACCCTAACCCTAACCCTAACCCTAACCCTAACCCTAACCCTAACCCTAACCCTAACCCTAACCCTAACCCTAACCCTAACCCTAACCCTAACCCTAACCCTAACCCTAACCCTAACCCTAACCCTAACCCTAACCCTAACCCTAACCCTAACCCTAACCCTAACCCTAACCCTAACCCTAACCCTAACCCTAACCCTAACCCTAACCCTAATGGCACCCTAACCCTAACCCTAATGGCACCCTAACCCTAACCCTAACCCTAACCCTAACCCTAACCCTAACCCTAACCCTAACCCTAACCCTAACCCTAACCCCTAACCCTAACCCTAACCCTAACCCTAACCCTAACCCTAACCCTAACCCTAACCCTAACCCTAACCCCTAACCCTAACCCTAACCCCTAACCCTAACCCTAACCCTAACCCTAACCCTAACCCTAACCCTAACCCTAACCCTAACCCTAACCCTAACCCTAACCCTAACCCTAACCCTAACCCTAACCCTAACCCTAACCCTAACCCTAACCCTAACCCTAACCCTAACCCTAACCCTAACCCTAACCCTAACCCTAACCCTAACCCTAACCCTAACCCTAACCCTAACCCTAACCCTAACCCTAACCCTAACCCTAACCCTAACCCTAACCCTAACCCTAACCCTAACCCTAACCCTAACCCTAACCCTAACCCTAACCCTAACCCTAACCCTAACCCTAACCCTAACCCTAACCCTAACCCTAACCCTAACCCTAACCCTAACCCTAACCCTAACCCTAACCCTAACCCTAACCCTAACCCTAACCCTAACCCTAACCCTAACCCTAACCCTAACCCTAACCCTAACCCTAACCCTAACCCTAACCCTAACCCTAACCCTAACCCTAACCCTAACCCTAACCCTAACCCTAACCCTAACCCTAACCCTAACCCTAACCCTAACCCTAACCCTAACCCTAACCCTAACCCTAACCCTAACCCTAACCCTAACCCTAACCCTAACCCTAACCCTAACCCTAACCCTAACCCTAACCCTAACCCTAACCCTAACCCTAACCCTAACCCTAACCCTAACCCTAACCCTAACCCTAACCCTAACCCTAACCCTAACCCTAACCCTAACCCTAACCCTAACCCTAACCCTAACCCTAACCCTAACCCTAACCCTAACCCTAACCCTAACCCTAACCCTAACCCTAACCCTAACCCTAACCCTAACCCTAATGGCACCCTAACCCTAACCCTAATGGCACCCTAACCCTAACCCTAACCCTAACCCTAACCCTAACCCTAACCCTAACCCTAACCCTAACCCTAACCCTAACCCCTAACCCTAACCCTAACCCTAACCCTAACCCTAACCCTAACCCTAACCCTAACCCTAACCCTAACCCTAACCCTAACCCTAACCCCTAACCCTAACCCTAACCCCTAACCCTAACCCTAACCCTAACCCTAACCCCTAACCCTAACCCTAACCCTAACCCTAACCCTAACCCTAACCCCAACCCTAACCCTAACCCCTAACCCTAACCCCTAACCCTAACTGTAACCCCTAATCCCTAACCCCTAACCGAATTGCGATGTTTAGAGGTGTTGGTGTGGTGTTGTGGAGGACTTCCGGATCATAGAGTTCCGTGCCGGAACCATAGAGACGCAGTTCCGGGTGCCGGGAGGACTTCCGGATCATAGAGTTCCGTGCCGGAACCATAGAGACGCAGTTCCGGGTGCCGGGAGGACTTCCGGATCATAGAGTTCCGTGCCGGAACCATAGAGACGCAGTTCCGGGTGCCGGGAGGACTTCCGGATCATAGAGTTCCGTGCCGGAACCATAGAGACGCAGTTCCGGGTGCCGGGAGGACTTCCGGACCATAGAGTTCCGTGCCGGAACCATAGAGATGAGTTTGTGGTGGTTTTGTAGATTGGTATTTTTGTGTAATATTGTATGAAGAAAAAAATTAAAAATAATAAGTCTGGTGCAGCAGTAGAAATTTGCACCCACCCTGGGAGTAATTTTTTTTTTTCCTTTTCATTAACAATTGTTTAAATTACTCCCAGGGTGGGTGCAAAGCTACAGTGGTCTGAAATGATTTTTTGAAATTTTTCCTAATACAATCATTCAGCCACAGTAATGAAGGGCAAACAAACATACAGTCAAATGATGAAACAGAGTTTTTTGGCCCTTCTTAGTATTACTTTATTTCAGGGCTAAGACAAAGAGGAAACAGACACCCTGTTTGCCAACCAGAAAACAAAGATAGGTCTGAGACATACGATTAGAACAAACTGACACGCTAGGGGAAAACAAACTTCACATAAAGAGCAATGACAACTGCGTCTGAGCCAGAATTTGTTTTGTGCTGTTATTCTCAGTCTTAACCAAAGATGACTGAGACAAGCACAGCAAAAACTAAGACAAAGACAAACACACACCATGCCAAAAATAAAGGCATTTGTTTCCAACATCTGCTTGTTCTCCAAATGCTAACGCTCAAAAAGACTCACCTATCAAACACAAACAAAGACAGAGGAAAAACACACAACGCTATGACACTTAAACACAAAACATTTTCAAGACAAGGAGCAAGTCTAATGCTACTGAGGGTATGTGCACACAGAGGAATAAACCACTCCATAAAAAGGAACTGCAGACACAAAACTACATAATCTTTATTCAACTTTATTACATTTTCATACAATATCCATTTTTATTTTGCCTGCTACACCTTTCCAGAGTGCTATGCCTCAACAACCTGAGATACCTCTAGTACTTCTGAGGGATACTTCAAAAGTCCAAATTATCATTCCCTTTAGCGGTGCCTCGGATGCTCTCTCCACAGCAAAACTCCCAGTTCCTTCATTGCCTCCATTGCCCCGTGAACATCACTGTCTGGTTTGTACATGTGTTACACCCACCCATTGCTCTACGAGAACTTTAAACTACTCCTCCCTCTTAGATCGGCAGTTATGCTATCGCTATTAAGCCATGCTCCGAGTACTAAGACACACGATGTCTTTTAAACCATTGACAGCTACATTACACTAAAGGGATGTACAACTGGCCCTCACGTGCCTGTTTCACCTTAATTGGTCTTTTACAACACCCGGTTTCGTTGCCCTTTGGCTCCCCCGCCACACCTGTCAATATCTGCAGCGCCTTTTCTCCCCAGACCGTATATTTACCTACGGACATTGAGGGCCACCCTTACATTAGTACAGTCATTTCCCGGTCCGTTGAGCGCTGACACGGTAACCTGCCTGCGCTGTCCTGCGCGTCAGTTTCCCTCATTTTTCCAGATACATTTGGCTCATTACTGACACCGAGAACATTACCCATTATCATTACCCACGTTCCGTTTCCACCATTTACTACTATAGTACAATAGGACTTACTGCCTTGCTGATCTCAACAGCTGCTATTACTGTAGTGCATTTTAACTCAGTCCTTGTGATCCTTAAATCAAACTCTACACACTCTTCCTTAGTGTTCCACATTGCACCTGTAAATGCAAAAATCATAGCTACAATCCTTTCTGCGTTGCTCCCTTCCACTCACCACACAGGCCACTGCTACACACAAAAAATTGTTTCTCTGCTACTTGCATGCCCAGGCAGACAATGACCGAGCTCTGCTCTGCCCAATGAACTCTCTCTCCTCTTCCCCACCTATATGCTCATATAAACATTCAACAGACCATTCTGTCGCAAACTACAATGACCGCAGCAATTTACAACCCTAACGCCCTACAATACAGTTAGACCAACTTGCTACACATGCCGGTCCTTGACCACACTGCCATCTAGTCCAACTCCCCACACCCTTCTGCTCCACAAACCTCAATCATCTTCCTATGACTGTCTGCTACAGAGGCATCCCTGCAGTGATACAGCATACCAACATTCCAGGGGAGGGCTCCCCGGAAACAGCATTCCCGGGAGCCTCAAAATACACCCTGCCTGCCAAAACCCCGGCCCGAGGCTGCCCGCGGCCCAAACATTGGCGATGAACATCGCCTCGCAGAGCGGCCGGGACCAGGGAAAAAAAAACCCCAGCTGGGGGAAGGAAAAAAAAATCCCCCAGCTGGGGTTTTTTTTATTCTAACGTGGTTTGAGGTTTTTTGGGCTATTTCTACATCTCTGGAAAAGAATGCATCTCAAGGCCACATACAACCCGCTACAGAAACACAAATCAACCACCACACGCTGTCAGACACAATTTGCAGTCACCTACCGCACTAATCCCTCCACACGCTCACCCCATCCATTCGGCCCCCTGCCTGCCATCACCCTGTGTCTGTGGTGCTCCTCGGGAACGCTGTTCCCGGGAGCCACAAAATTCACCCTGCCTGCCAAAACCCCGGCCCGAGGCTGCCCGCGGTCCAAACATTGGCGATGAACATCGCCTCGCAGAGCGGCCGGGACCGGGGAAAAAAAAAACCCCAGCTGGGGGAAGGAAAAAAAAATCCCCCAGCTGGGGTTTTTTTTATTCTAACATGGTTTGGGTTTTTTTTTGGCTACTCCTACATGTCTGGAAAAGAATC
The DNA here is from genome assembly GCF_030867145.1 of Opisthocomus hoazin. Taxonomy (NCBI): domain Eukaryota; kingdom Metazoa; phylum Chordata; class Aves; order Opisthocomiformes; family Opisthocomidae; genus Opisthocomus; species Opisthocomus hoazin. The sequence continues at coordinate 109,468,342 of NC_134416.1, read as the reverse complement.
CATCTCAAGCCCACATACAACCTGCTACAGAAACACATTCATCAACCACACACTGTCAGACACAAATTGCAGTCACCTACCGCACTAATCGCTCCACACGCTCACCCCATCCGTTCGGCCCTCTGCCCGCCATCACCCTGAGTCTATGGTGCTCCTCGGGAACGCTGTTCCTGGGAGCCGCAAAATTCACCCTGCCTGCCAAAACCCCGGCCCGAGCCTGCCCGCGGCCCGGGACCGGAGGAAAAAAAACCCAGCTGGGGGAAGGAAAAAAAAAATCCCCCAGCTGGGGTTTTTTTATTCTGACATCATTTGGGTTTTCTTTCAGCTACTCCTACATCTCTGGAAAAGTATACATCTCAAGCCCACATACAACCCGCTACAGAAACACAATCCTCAACCATACACCGCTCAACAACACTGGAAGTCAAGTACCATGCTACTCACCCCACACGCTCACCCCATCCGTTCAGCTGCCTGCCAGCCATCACCCAGTGTCTGTAGAGCTCCTCAGGAACGCTGTTCCCAGGAGCCTCAAAATTCACCCTGCCTGCAAAAACCCCAACTGAGGCCTGCCTGCGGTCCAAACGCTGGCAATAAACATCACCTCGCCGAGCAGCCGGGACCAGGGAAAAATACCCAGCAGGGGGAAGGCAAAAAAATTCCACCAGCTGGTTTTTTTTCAAGACTATTTTCCTAATTCCTATATATCTCAAAAAAAAATTAGACTCAGCCACCCGCACAGTCTGAAAGGACAAACATATTTAACCCTGACAGCATCATACAGTATCAGACACATTCAAAACCTACCGCTGATTCCACAGCCGTTCATTACACTCCTCACTCAGAACGTAGCCCCTTTGGCACGTGCCTGCCACAAAAGCAGGTCACGGCACATCAAGAGCCATCCCTAGAACTGCCGCACCGGGCATCTCAAAACTACATCGCCGCTCCACATCATCCCAAACTGTTAGCCTTCATAACCAGATGCTGAGCAATATGCTGAGCTACTTCCACTTCTGCTCTGTCTTCACTTATCATTGTATACTCCAGCTAAATTCAATCAAGTATTTGCTCAGGGGTACAAAGTACTCAGTGGCACCTACAAACCCCAATGGAAAGGAGTCCACAGCCTGCTGGCGCGCAGCTACCAGCCCCAAAAAACCCATACAACCTCCACCCAAAAGGGCCGTGCTAATCAACACGGGACCATCCCGTGCTGGGACTGTTCCATCCCTACTAGAATGGCTACACAAACACACAAAGCCTCTCTACCTCAAACGCACACGCTCTCTACAGACGTGACCTTGGGACACCAGACTACCACACAGGGGACTGTTACTGCTACACCAAGAAACGCAGCCTGACAATAAACAGAAAAATGCTGAGGCTAGGTGGCAGGGACCCTCTGGTGTGCCCTGCCTGGAGAGCACCTCAGTTTTGGCTAAAAGGCAGGGGATTGAGTCACAGTAATCGATGGAGACTAAATGCCACAAAAACAAAGGAACTAGAATGCCGCAGGAAATAAACCCCTGGGATAGCTGTCAAGAACAGTCAGCGAGGAAACACCTGCTGGTAAAGCCCAAGCTGCACAGCAGACTAGCCTAGTGCACAAATGATGCTAGATCCGTCTAGTGGCGCTGCCCTGGCACATCATTCCGTGAAACAAGATGTGCTCAACTGGCGCCATGTCAATAACTCAAACTTGCATAGACACTGCTGTCAGCTGCTGCAATTGCAGTACGATGACAATATGCCTGATGCTCTACAAGCGCCTCGTGCTGCTCTGTCACATGCGAAAACAGAACACGAGCCTCCTTAACAGACACCGCACCCAGAATATAAGATGGCCCTCTGCAGCTCCGCTCCAAAACCAAGATTAACAGTCAGAGTCCTCTGTGACAATTAAGAATTCCAGAGCATCCTAATAACTGATGAGCACCAAAGCAACCGACTGCTGAGGCCCGTCACGCTGCACCTCAGACCTCGTCTCAACTGTTTCTGGAGGCTTGCTGCAAAGTGCCTGCAAAGCCAATAGGAAAGACATTGCCGAGTTACAAATTTACCTCATGCTAGCTCTCGATCCAATTGCGATCGGCTTGACTCCATCTCACATGCGTAAAGACCTCCGAGTCGCTCCCGGCCTCTACCCTGACACCGCAATGCCATACCGTATGGACTTAAACGCAGAACCGGAGAACACTGGCAAGATTAATGCCATACGATGCAACGCACTCTTACATAACCGACAAGGCAAACCGCAACACGGACCCATACAATGCTTAACCGTCTCAGAGAGCGTGCATAAAGAGCGCTGCAATGCAAGACTGACACAGAGATATACAATGCAATATCCAGTAAATACAGAGCTCCACGTTACAAAACACAACACGGCCCTCATTACAAGGCAAGACAGTCTCCAAGAACAGAGAATACAAATACAGAGCACTGCAATGCCAGATCGATACGCACACAAGCACTGCAATGCAAAATCAAGTACAGAGTGCTGCAGTAAAAAAACGCAATAAAGCATCATACAAAGCATGACGCTCTCAGGTAACATTCGATACAAGTACAGATTGATGCAATGCAATACAAAACACAGTACAGAGCCGTGCGATGCAAGACGGTCCCAGGTATCGCTCGCTACAAGTACAGAGCGCTGCAATCCAAGACCGGTACAGACACAAACAATGCAATGCTAGATCAAATACAGAGATCCGCAAGAAAAAAAACAATACACGGCTATACAAGCCTATACATATTCAAATACAGAGCTCCACATTACAAAACACAATACAAGTTCAGACAAGGCAATACAGTCTCCGATAGCAGTCCACGCAAGTAGTGAGTGCTGCAGTGCAACACGCCCAAACATTGAAATAAAAATTCAAATATAGAGCACTACAACACAACAACAATACAGAGCAATACAAGGCAATACAAAAAAAAAACCAGTGCTACAAGAAAGAAATACAGGGCCGTACAATTCAATAGAAATAGAGCACGGCAATACAACACACAATAAAGGACTATTCAGTGCGAGACACTCACATGGCATGCGATACGAGGCGTAATAATACAGTTGAAAAGAACACAAAACGCTGCAAAACGATGCAGTCGCAGATGGTGGTCAAAACCGATACGGAGTTCTGAGAAGCCAGGATGTAAGACCTGAGCCCGTAACGAGGCAGAGATGAAATGCTGCAGGGGAACTCTATGGTAGCAGAACTGCCGTGAGCAGAGCTTTCACGGTGGCCTAGATCACCTCCGCAAAGGGGACTCTCCAAAAAGACCTCTGATGAAAACCACACCTTAAGCTCCAGTCGCAAGATGAGGAACGCTTGACCGAGGCTCCAGGCCAAAGCAGCGAAGCTTGAGACACCCAGTGCACACCGACCAAAGTGCACAAGAGTGCAGAAGGTAGATACCTGTACAAAGCATCACATACAAGACTAATCACACAACACAAATCACACTGGGAAAAACACACAGGCCAGAACAGTCACACCCTAAAGGACAGATGCCAGGACCTCTGTCCGCCCCAAACTTAACCGACCCTAAATAGCTTCCTCCGCAACCCTGGTGTTACACCTCCTGCCGGCCTCACCCCACCCACAGCTTTGGCCCTGGACTTACCTTTGAGGGAAGGATGCAGAATCCATCCTCATTGAGCACATCATAAAATCAGATGCTCCTGCATTCCACGTGTTCTACGTCAGTATCTGCGTAACATATATAAAGAAACACGACTCACTAACATTACTGACTGGAAGCATCACATTAGCAAACACCGCTTCCTTCCACAAGATACCCAGTTGCTGATACGTAACTTAGGAAGTCCAGCAATATCGGTAGCATTTTGGAATACTGTCTACAGTCCAACAAAAGCTTGCCATTAAAAACAACCCCCCCCAAAAAACTAAACTTGAGGCCCCACACCTACAAGGCTGAACACTGTCAACATTCAGTCTTCTTTGCCACTGCTGATCATCCCCTCCCACATAGCTCCCATCGTCACTTCCAAACACCGTTGAAATGATAGACTGCACAGCCTGCCGAGGAGCAACTCCATGCGAGCTCGCTACCCAACCGCTGCCTGAACAGTCGAGGCCTATCAACAGATTAAGCATGATCTCCTATCGCTATGCCACCTGACCCTCACTCTACACCCCTGGGCAGAGAAGCACGAAACAAAACACACACACGGACACAGACCAACATTACACACACCACCACAAACAATGGGATTCAAAGAACAGAGAAAACTCTCGGCAAGAAGAATGACTCCCCAACGGGAGATGCTGTCCTGCAAGACGACCAGCAGGGCCACAATGGCCCAGAACAAGGAGGCTCTACGGCAGCCCCAGAAGAGCAGAGCTGAACAGAATGGTCCGTTACAAGAAGTTACGCTCTAAACAGAGACGATCGATCTGCAAGAAGCTGGCTTCAAGACCTAAGAACATAAGATCGCAGGGAAGAAGTCCCACAGTCCATGAAAATGGACCGGAAGAGAGAAGAGCTGCTGACACAGCCTGAGATGACACCGCAAAAGAGAACTGATGGGAAACTTCCAAGATGTGACACCGATCCATGCTTTATACGCAAAACGTAAGATGAGAAGCGCCCAATGGACACTATGCCCAAGAGTACAAGCATTCCAGACCCTAGGAATGGCACCTGACATGCATAATGTGCTCACTGAGCACAGACAGCAATGACAATGTTGAGACACAGGTAAAATCCAAGACACAAAACAGACCACACAGATGACACACCACCACAGACACAGTTCTGGAACTACCCTGCCCCCTTGGGCTACAGAGAAACCCCTTCCCTTGATCCGCCCAAAGTGGCCTGTTCCTGGACAGCCCTCTCCCCTACACTACCTTCACAAGCTCTCCCTGAAATGCCCAACCGTTGTCCCCTCCCTCCAGACCTTTCCAAGCCCCTGGACTTAGCTTTCTGAGGGACATGGGCTCTAAATCCAACCTCGACCAAAAATGCATTAGGTATCTGGGATGCTCCTGCAGTCACCAGGTTGCACTTCATCACTGATAAAGAGAAAACCCAGAAACACTGCTGACAGTAAGCATCACACTGGCCAAGACAAACCTCTTCCACAAAAATCCCCTCCTCAGAACTGGGGTGCTCTGCTCACCTGCTCGTTCCAGAGTCAGACGCTGCAGCCATCGTTGCTTCTGCTGCCTAAGATACCGAGAGACAAAAAATGATCATTGCTCGCGTGAGAAGTCACCTGGCCCACACCTCTCCTCGCTGCCGCCCCAGCTCACCTCAAACAGTTGTCCAATGCCACAGGTGTTCCCTCACAGTCCCTGCAAAACCGAAAAAGAGACACCCCGCACTGACTTTGATCTCACGCACTCACCGGGCCCACAACTGCCTCACCTTCTCAGACCTCATGTCAGCATGCTGCTTTGCTCCTCCGAGGCTATGTGCGGCACCTGCAATAAAATCAAAGCAAACAGCACATGCTGAGATACTGCCCAAAACCAAGGCTCGCCTGCATCTATCCCAACCTCCTGCTCCGGTACCTTAGCTGCTCATCCACCCTGCCCCTGCCATTTATGGGTTCCCTGGTTTCCCTGGGCAGAGCAGTTCCAAGGCAAGCACACACAGGCACAGACAGACACTACACACAACACCACAAACCATGGGATTCAAAGAAGAGAGAAAAAACTCTCCATAGGAACCGTGACTACTGGACAAGAGAAGCTGTTGAACAAGGAGAACAACAGGGGCGCGATGGCCCAGAGCGAGGAGACTCCACTGCACCCCCGGAAAATCGGATTAGAACAGAATGGTCCATTACAAGAAGTTATGGTCAAAACAGAGACAATGGATGTGCAAGAAGTCCGGCTTCAAGACCTAACAGCATAAGAATGCAGGGAACAAGTCCCACAGTCCATAAAAATGGACCGGAAGAGAGAAGAGCTGCTGCTGACACAGCCTGTAACGATGCCGCCAAAGAGAGATGCAAGACTGATCCACGCTTTACGCTTGTAAGGCAAGAAGAGAAGATCTGAATTGGCACTATGCCAGTGAGTACATGCATTCGAGACCCCAGGTATGGCACGGAGGCATATGATGAGCTTTGTGAGTGCAAAGAGAAACAAGGATATCGAGACCAGAGGAAGGTCTGCGACACAAGACACACCACAACAACAACATAGCACTGATGACACAGGCTGGAACTGCCCTGCCCACGCTAGCCCTAGGATGCAGGGAAACTCGGTCCCTTTCTGTGCCCAGAGGGGCCCGCTCCTGCACAGCCCTCTCCCCTGCACTAATGTTACAAGCCCTGCCCGCAATGCCCAACTGTGGTCCCCTCCCTCCAAACCCTTCCCAGCCCCAGTCCCTCGACTTAGCTTTTGGAGGGCCGGGAGTCTGAATCCATCCTCAACAACAAGCATGTTGGCTAACTGGGATGCTCCTGCAGTCAATAGGTCTGCTTCGTCATCTGAAAAAGAAAAAGAGATGAGGACATCACAGACCACACATGGTGCTGACAGTAAGCATCACACTGGCCACCCTGACTCACCTCAAGAGCTTGTCCAATGCCAAAGGCGGCCCGCACGGCCCCTGCAAAACCAAGACAGAGACATGTCACTGAGTTGCTGCACAGTACTTTGCTCTTACACGCTGACCCGGTCCACAACCGCCTCACCTTCTCGGACCTCTTGTCAGCATGCTGCTTTGCCCCTTCAGGACTATGTGTGGCACCTACAAAAAGAAAACAGAAGACACATGCTGAGATACCGCCCAAAACTGCCACCTGCCACACCGGTTCCCTCCTCCTGCTCCTTTACCTTGGCTGCTCACCTGTATTGCCCCTGAGATTTACATGTTGCCATGCTGAGGCTCAGGTACCACCTGGGAAACACAAACAGGGATGGTAATTTCACCGACAACAGCACTCCAGAAAAATAACTGCTACTTCAGCCTACTACTCATTGCTCACCTTGCCCGAGTCACCCCTGGTGCCGATATCATGCTTCGCTCGTTGCTTTGCACCTACAATGTTGAAAAAAAAAAAACAAACCACCAACTGTAAGGCAGTCGTATAGCTACTAATCATGTCTTCCCTTCAACACCACGCGCCAACCCACCTCCTAATGACGCTCTGCTCAGCGCCTCCGTTGGTCTTTGGTGCCCATCTTGTTCCCTGGCACCTGAAATAAGTATTGAACAAGTCACCCATATGCTGCTTAAGTCATTAACAATTCCAGATGTATTGATTTGATTTTGGAATAGCGCCCAGAGTCCAAAATACAGCCTGCCATTACATAAAGGAATAAAGGGCCAAACTTAAAGGCCCCCCATGCATAAGCCTTACCACCGTCAACATTCAATCTGCTTTGCTGCTGATGATCGGCCCCTCCCACATGACTCCCATCACCTCTATAAAACACTGTTGAAGTGACAGTCCACACCGTCTGCTGACGGCCGGTCCATCCGATCTCACTTCCCAGCCTCTGCCTAAACAGTCTAGGCCTGTCGACCTATTAACCACAGCCTCTTATCGCTATGACACCTACCCCTGACTATACCCCTGGGCAGGGCAGCTCCAAGCCAAAACACACACGCAGGCACAGACCAACATTACACACAACACCACAAACAATTGGATTCAAATAAGAGAGAAAACTCTCTGCAAGAACAATGACTGCCGGACGAGAGAAGCTGTCGGACAAGGAGACCGACGTGGCCGCAACAGCCGAGACTGAGGAGCCTCCGTGGCAGCCCCAGAGAAACAGTAGAACCAAATGGTCCCTTACAAGAACTTGCGGTCAAAATGGAGATGATGGATGTGTAAGAAACCTGTCTTCAAGACCTAAAAGCATAAGGATTCCAGGAAAAACTCCCACAGTCCATGACAATGGACCGGTAGAGAGAAGAGCTGCTGACACAGCCTGGAATGACACCGCCAAAGAGAACTGACCAGAAGCTTTCGAAACACAAGACTGATCCATGCTTTACATTTGTAAACCAAGAACAGAACCTCCCAGTTGGCACTATCCAATAGGTACAGGCATTTGAGGCCCTAGAGATGGCATCCAAGGCACCCGATGAACTTCTTGAGTGCAAAGAGCAACAAGGACATCAAGAACAAAGGAAGGTCTATGACACAGAAGACACCACAAAAACAACATAAGACCACAGACACAGGCTGGAACTGCCCTGCTCATACTAGTCTTCGGATAAAGGGAAACCTCTTCGCTTTACACGCCTAAAGAGGCCCACTCCTGCACAGCTCTCCCCTAGACTAACTTCACAAGCCCTGCCCGCATTGCCCAACTGTGTTCCCCTCCCTCCAGACTCTTCCAGCCCCAGTCCCTCGACTTAGCTTTTGGAGGGCCAGGGGTCTCAATCCATCCTTAACAAAAAGCACATTGGCTACTTGGGAAGCTCCTGCAGTCGCCTGGTTCCGTTTTGTCATCTGAAAAGGAAAAAACCCAGAAACACTGCTGACAGGAAGCATCACACTGGCCAAGCCCAACCTCTTCCACAAAAACCCCCTCCTCAGAACTGGGGTGCTCTGCTCACCTGCTCGTTCCAGAGTCAGATGCTGCGCCATCATCGCTTCTGCTGCATCAGATACCGAGAGACACAAAATTACCATTATGCCCATGAGAAGTCACGCGCTCCACACTCCTCCTTGCTACCAGCCCAGCTCACCTCAAACAGTTGTCCAATGCCAAAGGTGGCCCGCTCAGCCCCTGAAAAACCAAGAGCGACACCCCTCTCAGTTGCTGCACAATACTTTGCTCTCGCACGCTGACCCGGCCCACAACTGCCTCACCTTTTCAGACCTCATGTCAACACACTGCTCTGCTCCTCCGAGGCCACGTGCAGCACCTGCAATAAAATCAAAGCAATCAGCACATGCTGAGATACTGCCCAAAACCAAAGCTCGCCTGCGTCAATCCCAATCTCCTGCTCCTTTACTTGGCTGCTCAGCCACTCCGCCCTTGCCTTTTACGGGTTCCCTGGTTTCCCTGGGCAGAGCAGTTCCAAGGCAAGCACACACAGGCACAGACCAACATTACACACAACACCATGGGATTCAAGAAGAGAGAAAACTCTCCGCAAGAAGAATGACTCTGATGGGAGATGCTGAAGGACAAGGAGACTGACAGGGCCGCATTGGTCCAGAGCGAGGAGGCTCCACGGCAGCCCCAGAAAACTGGATTAGAACAGAATGGTCTGTTACAAGAGGTTACGGTCAAAACGGAGACGATGGATGTGCAAGAAGCCCGGCTTCAAGACCTAACAGCATAAGAATGCAGGGAACAAGTCCCACAGTCCATAAAAGTGGACCGGAAGAGAAGAGCTGCTGCTGACACAGCCTGGAATGCCGCCGCCAAAGAGAGATGCAAGACTGATCCACGCTTTACGCTTGTAAGGCAAGAAGAGAAGATCTGAATTGGCACTATGCCAGTGAGTACACGCATTCAAGACCCCAGGTATGGCACGGCAGCACATGATGAGCTTTGTGAGTGCAAAGAGAAACAAGGATATCGAGACCAGAGGAAGGTCTGCGACACAAGACACACCACAAAAACAAAACAGCACCAAAGACACAGGCTGGAACTGCCCTGGCCACCTGGGCTGAAGAGAAACCCCTTCCTTCCCTCTACATGCCCAAAAGGGCCCGCTCCTTCACAGCCCTCTCTCCTACACTAACTTTACAAGTCCTCCCTGCAATTCCCAGCCACGGTCCCCTCCCTCCAGTCCCTCAACTTAGCTTTTGGACGGCCAGGTGTCCGAATCCATCCTTGACAAAAAGCACATTGGCTAATTGGGAAGCTCCTGCAGTCGCCTGGTTCTGCTTTGTCATCTGAAAAGGAAAAAACCCAGAAACAGTGCTGACAGGAAGCATCACACTGGCCAAGATCAACCTCTTCCACAACAACCCCCTCAGAAGCACCTGGGTGCTCCGCTCACCTGCTCATTCCAGAGTCAGACGCTGCAGCCATTATCGTTTCTGCTACCTCAGATAGCAAGAGACAAAATTACCATTGTGCCCATGAGAAGTCACCCGCCCCACACTGCCACCCTGGCTCACCTTAAGAGCTTGTCCGATGGCAAAGGTGACCCACACAGCCCCTGCAAAACCAAAAGAGATACGCTTCACTGAGTTGCTGCACAATACTTTGCTCTCACACGCTGACCCGGCCCACAATTGCCTCACCTTCTCAGACCTCCGGTCAGCATGTTGCCATGCCCCTCCAAGTCTGCGTGTGGCATCTGCAACAATCACAGCAAAGACACACACGCTGAGATACTGCCCAAAATCACGCAGTCTACCCACACCAACTGCCATCTCCCAGTCTTTACCTTGGCTGTTCACCTGTGTTTTCTCTGCCATTTACATGTCCATGCTGCAGCTTAGGTACCATCTACGAAACACAAACAAAAGGACACTTCTAGCTTCACCAACAATATGACTCCTGAAAAATAACTGATACTTCAGCCCACGGGTCATAGCTCACCTTGTTGAAGTCACTGCTGGTGCCGATATCTCACTGCGTTTATTCCTTTGCACCTTCAAAATAACACACAAACCACAAACTAAGTGGAGTCATGTAGCCACCGGTCACATCTTCCCTCAACATCATGCACCAACCCACCTTCTTTTGGCGCACCGCTCGCCACCTCCGTGCCTCTTTGGGGCCCATCTTGTCCACAGGCAACTGCAAAAAGTTAATAAACATGTCACCCAGAGGCTGACCAAGACCTTAGAGTCCAGCTCCATTGCTTGATTTCAGAATACTATCTAGAGGCCACGTCTAGCCTGCCATTAAGAAAATACAATGTAAAAAGGACAAAACTTTAGACCCCACACACAGAAGCCTGAATACTTTTGAGATTCAATCCGCTTTGCTGCCATCAATCAGCCCCTCCTACACAACTTCAGTCATCTCTGTAAAACACTGTTGAAATGAGAGTCCGCACTGCCTGCTGATGGCCGCTCCATTCAAGCGGACTGCCCAGCCTCAGCCTAAATAGTCTAGGCCTGTTGACCTATTAACCGCAGCCTCTTATCGCTATGACACCTACCCCTGACTCTGCGCCGCTGGGCAGAGCGGCTCCAAGCCAAAACACACGAGCACAGACCAACATTACACACAACACCACAAACAATGAGATTCAAAGAAGAGAGAAAACTCTCCGCAAGAACAATGACTGCTGGACGAGAGAAGCTGTCAGACAAGGAGACCGACAGGGCTGCAATAGCCCAGAGCGAGGAGGCTCTACAGCAGCCCCAGAAAACCAGGAGAACCCGAGGGTCCCTTACAAGAAGTTACGGTCAAAATGGAGACAATGGATGTGCGAGAAGCCCGGCTTCAAGACCTAAGATGGTAAGGATGCGGCGAACAAGTCCTAAAGTCCATGAAAATGGACCGGTAGAGAGAACAGCTGCGGGCACAGCCTGGAACGCCGCCGCAGAAGAGAACCGACCGGAAACTTCCACGCCACGAGACCGGATCCACGCTTTACGCTTGTAAGGCAAGAAGAGACACGCCCAATTGGCACTATGCCGATGAGTAGGGGCATTCAGTACCCCAGGGGTGGTGCCTGATGTGCATAATGAGCTCCTTGACTGTGAAGAACAACAAGGATGTTGAGACCCTGGTAAGGTCTAAGACACAGAAGGCAGACGACACAAACAACATAGCACCACAGACACGGGCTGGAACTGCCCTGCTCACTTGGGCTGAAGACAAACCCCTTCCTTCCCTTTACATGCCCAAAGGGGCCCGCTCCTGCACAGCCCTCTCCCCTACGCTACCTTCACAAGCCCTCCCTGTGATGCCCAAGTGCGGACCCCTCCCTCCAGACCCTCCCCAATCCCTCAACTTAGCTTTTAGAGGGTCGAGGGTTCAAATCCATGCTCAACATGAACACGCATGGGCTAACCAGATGCTCCGGCAGTCGTCATGTTCCGCTTCCTCCTCTGCAAAAAAAAAAAAACCTGCAAACGGTTCTGATGGTAAGCATCATGCTGGCCAACACCAACGTCATCCAGAGCATCCCCCTCAGAAGCACTGGGATTCTCCGCTCACCGGCTCGGTCCGGAATGGGATGCTGCGGCCCTCATCGCTCTTGCTAACCTAAGATACCAAGAGACAGAAAATTACCATTGCGATGCTGAGAAATCACCTGCCCCAGGCGCCTCCTCGCCGCCACCCTGGCTCACCTCAAATGCTGGTCCGATGCCAAAGGCGGGCCGCACAGCCCCTGCAAAACCAAAAGAGATACGCATCATTGAGGTGCCGTATGACACTTTGCTCTGAGACACTGATCCGACCTATGCCAGCCTCACCTTATCAGAACTCTTGTCAGCATGCTGCTTTGCACGTCTGAGACTGTGTGACACCCGTAAAGAAAACAAAGTAGAAGACACATGCTGAGATACTGCCAAAATTGCAGCCTGCCCTTACCGATTCCCGTCTCCTGCTCCTTCACCTTGGCTGCTTGCCTGTGTCGCTCCTGCCGTTTACACGTTGCCACCTCAAGGCTCTGGTACCACCTGAAAAAGCACAAATAAGGGATATTGATAACTTCATTGACAAACCCTACCAGAACAATAACTGCTACTGTAACCTACTACCCATTGTTCTCCTTGACCGAGGCACCACTGGTGCCCATATCCTCCTTTGCTTGTTTCTTTGCACCTGCAACATTGGGGAAAAAACCCACCAACCATAATGCAGTCACATAGCCACCAAACACATCCTCCCCCTGACGCTATGCACCCATCCGCCTTCATAGATCAGTCTGTTCAATGCCTCCATTAGTCCTCTGTGCTCATCTTGTCCCCTGACATCTGAAAAAAAACATTGAAAAAGTCACCTGGATGCTGCTCAGGCCATTAACTGTTCCAGATGTATTGATTCCATTTTGGAATACTACCTACAGTGCAACTGCAGCCTGCCACTAAATAAATGAAAAAAGGGCCAGACTTTAAGCCCCACACATACAAGCCAGAACGCTGTCCAGATTCAAGCTCCTTTGCTGCTGCTGATCAACCCCTCCCCACGCAGCTCCCACCACCTCCCTCTAACCACTGTTCAAATGACAGAGCACGGAGCCTGCCGATGGCTGCTCCCTGCGAGCTCGCTGCCCAACCTCTGCTGCAACCGTCTAGGCCTATCGACATATTCACCGCAGCTTCCTATCGCTATTCCTTCTACACCTGACTTTACACCCCTGGACAGAGCAGCTCCAAGCCAACGCACAGGCACAGACCAACAGTACACACACCACCACAAACAATGTGATTCAAAGAGGAGAGAAAACTCTCCTCCACAGGAAGAATGACTCCCCGACAGGAGATGCTGTCCAGCAAGAAGACCTACGGGGCTGCGACGGCCCAGAGCAAGGAGGTGCTATGGCACCCCCAGAAAAACAGACAACGCAAGAGGCCCTTACAAGAAGTTACGGTCAACACAGAGATGATGGATGCACGAGAAGCCAGGCTTCAAGACCTAAGAATGTAAGGATGCAGGGAAGAAGTCCCACCATCCATGAAAATGGACCGGTAGAGAGAAGAGTGGCTGATGCAGCCCAGGAATGACACCGCAAATGAGAACCAACCAGAGACTTGCGAGATGTGACACCAATCCACACTTTACGCTCACAGGGAAATAAAAGAATTGCCCAATTGACAATATGTCAATGACCAGAGGCATTCGAGACCCTAGGGATGGCACCTGATGTGCCCAAGGTGCTCCTTGAGCACAAAGACCAATGAAGAACTGGAGACCCAGGTACTTTTTACAACACAGAAGATGGACCACACAAACAACACAACACCACAGACACAGGCTGGAACTGCCCTGCCCGCCGGGGCTTAAGAGAAACCCCTTCCCTTTACTGGCCCAAAAGGGGCCTGTTCCGGGATGGCCCGCTCCCCTATGCTAACTTCACAAGCCCTCCCTGTGATGCCCAACCGTGGTCCCCTCCCTCCAGACCCTCCCCAGGCCCCGATCCCTCTACTTTGCTTTCAGAGGGACACGGCTCTAAACCCATCCTCGTCAGAAAACGCATCGGATATCTGGGACGCTCCTGCAGTCGCCAGGTTCCGCTTCCTCCTCTGCAAAAAAAGAAAACCCACAAACAGTTCTGACAGTAAGCATCACGCTGGCCAACGCAACACCTTCTACAACATCCCCGTCCTCAGAAGCACCGGGATTCTCAGCTCACCTGCTGCGTCCAGAATGGGACGCTGCGGTCCTCATCGCTCTTGATAACCCAAGATACCAAGAGACACAAAATTACCATTGCACTGCTGAGAAATCATCTGCCCCATGCTCCTCCTCGCTAATGCCCTGGCTCACCTCAAACGCCAGTCCAATACTAAGGGCCCCTGCAAAAGCTTGTAGCTTCGCCGACAATAAGACACCTGAATATTAACTGCTACTGCAGGCCGCTAGTCACGGCTCACCTTGCCCCAATCACCTCTGCTGCCCGTAAACCCGCTTTGCGCCTTCAAAATTAAAAATAAACACCCACAAATCAAAGGCTAGTCCTAAAGCCACCGGTCACATCTTCCCTCCGACATCACATGCAAACCCACCTTCTTACAATGCTCTGCTTGCCTGTCATCCGTCACCCTTTGGCACACGGCTCGTTCCTCTGCATCTACAAAAAACGTAATGTAGAATTCACCCCAATGCTGACCAATAGCTTAGGAATTCCAGAAGTCTTGTTTCCGTTCAGAAATGCCACCTAGAGTCCAACTACAGCCTACCGTTAGAAAAAAGCAAAATCAAATGCAAAAGACCATTAAGCTCTTCACATACAAGCCTTAACACCTTTGAGGTTCAAAGGTCTGACGTTCGGCCCTCCATCTTCAGATGCTCCGAGGCCCGGAGGGTTTGCGCTTCGTCTCTTGTGTCTTTGTCATAGCTCCCTGTCAGCCGCAGAGAGACTCAAAACAAACCTCGTCGAGGTCCCATGGCGACTGCAAAACTAAACTGAGAGAAGCCAATAAACCCTCCTTGCTTCCTCAACCGTCCCCCCATCTCAAAGCTTTAGAAACTTCTTCTCTTCTCCTGAACTGGCAAAGAAGGAACTGCACACCCCCTCCTGACAGCCGCTTCCCTGTATTTGCACCCCTGAACTCCCCTGCATCAGCCGCTCCACGTGAGCCTTTCCTCCATACCATGCCCTGTGTTCTGTGGGCATCTCCCCCATTACGCCTTCCCGCAGGCTCGGGGATCGGCTACAGGACCACAAAGTAAGCAAAGCCCCAATGCTTATAATCTATGAGGGGCCTGCCATGAGCCACAAAGTTTCCAGCGGTGACACAGTCCACTGAGCCATTGATAAAGGCAACGAGCCGTCCCATGCTCTTAAAGACACTACGTGTCACAACCCTGCCACTTGCTTAAGAAACTCTCAAATCTCTGCACAAATGTGTACAAGATGCTCACCTTAACCCCTGCTGGACAATGTCATCATCAATCTGATTAAGAGATGCAGTGCTAGCAAGTTACAGAGTAAACAGCACCGCTAGTGAAAAAAACTCAGTGTTCCATCTTCAATCAAGTCGGGAGTTCCAGGAAAGCATAACGCACCTAGAATAAAGAGAATGACACATACTATTAAACAATCTCACCACCCACAAATTCTGAATAAAAAATTACTGACCTGAAGAAAAAGGCTGTGGTTAAACATACGCTATACTAAAACTGCTGCTGAGTCTTGACTCATCCTTAAAGTCCTGCCTCAAACAGAGGTACCTGCTTCTCTGAATATCAAAATGCATCTCCCTAAGTAGCTTAGCTCAAAAGCTGTAACTGACTGAAGGAAGAGTAGAGCTCTAAGACCAAAGAAAGCCAGGAGTGGAATGAGCTCCCCTCCTGGCAGCTGCGGCTCATATACTCCTGGCCTCGCCCACCACCCTTCCCACGCTCCCCTGGGAAAGGGGAGGGGTGAACCACCAGAAGGTATAAAGCCAGCGGGAAGAGCAGCAGCAAGCTCTCTCATCTGCCTTAAATTTACATTGAGCAAAGCACCGACTGCAGATGGTGATCCTTACTGGAAACAACAATGCCTGGTCTTCTACTGTAACTACATCTGTTACATCAGCAATATGACTGAGTAAGTAATTAGACTTAATTTTTCTGCAGTGTGGATAAAAAAAGAGGTCCTACTAAGCTACGTAAGAAAGTAGTTTGCTAAATGCAGTAAGAATATTATTACCAAAATGTATGCTTTTTGGCTTCCTATAAAAAAAAACCAAAAATGCTGCAGGTTTACTTTTTGTTTCTAGTGAGAGCAGACATATGACCTAACTTCTGCCAGAACTATTTTCTGGATAGGATTGAACAACAAAACAGAATTTGATTCTGTAATAATCTTTTCTCAAAAATATCTCTGGTTGCAAAGTGAATTATTTACCGTCAAAGGCAGATAACTCAGAGCCGCTTTGAAGGTCTCTCTGGCTGACTCCCTTAAGACAGCTAGGTGAGTTCCAAAGGACAGAAAATGGAAAAAAAAAAAAAAGTGGAAATACAAGAAACATAGGAAATTGTACAAAAGCGGCCCGACTAACACCTAAGTAGATAGAAGAAAAATAAATTGCAAAACTCCACAAAAAAACTCCACGGGAGACTTGTCAATAAAAACAGAAGGCGGCTATTGCTTTCTCTGAAAAACCAAAGAGGAGATAGGAGCTGACAACGGACATCTTTACGGCGCCAGCTACCAAATAGAAGCATACGATAAGACAGAAAAGAAAAATACCACTCTGGGGCACAAAGATGGCTTTGAAAAACAATCTGGTAGAACGGGAGGTGTCATCACAGTGATCGGAGCAGTCCCGAGGGGGCCAGAGAGATTGATGATGTCTCCAGGAAGCGGTGAACAGACACGATGCAAAACTCTGCAGGGTGTTCCAGCAATGTACAGATGTCCTCAGGGGACGAGCGCCCAAATGGAGACATCCTAGATGGCAGCAAATAAGGTAAGAGAACTCTGGGGCACAGGGACAGCCCAAGGAAGGGTTCTGTCTAAATCGGCGAGACACAAAGAGGGCGGCAGAACTCAAAGGGTGCCGAGGGGCACGAGGACCGTCTCGGGAAGCATCATGACGGCAGCAAGAGGAATGTGGACACACATCCAAATGGGGGATCGCTGACACAAGGGATCCAAACAGAGGACGGATGTCCTGAGGGACCGAGGACCAAACAGAGGCATCTGACGTGGCGGAACACGATGTAAACATGTTCTGGGACGAAATGAAAGCCCAAGGAATATTCGCTTTCGAATAAGAAA
Source organism: Opisthocomus hoazin (assembly GCF_030867145.1). Lineage (NCBI taxonomy): Eukaryota > Metazoa > Chordata > Aves > Opisthocomiformes > Opisthocomidae > Opisthocomus > Opisthocomus hoazin. Next base: position 109,451,032 of record NC_134416.1, on the reverse strand, counting down.
GGTACAAAGCCCGCTGCAGACCTAAAGGATGGCTGTGCAACGCAAGGATGCTCGCAGGAAGCATCGTGATGGAAACAGAGGGGTGCAGATGTGGCTGGAGACACGGGTGGCGGCTCAAGGGCACAAAGGTACTCGGGAGAGGATCTGAATGGACTACAGATGTTCTAAGGGAGATGCTGACCCACTGGAGATGAGCGAGAGAGAGGAGAGGACAAAAAGACTGCTCTGAAGAAGAGGGAATGTTCCAGCTAACTGAGAGGGGTACAAATGACGCTTCAGAGATAAAAGCGTGCCAGCGAGACCCTCTAAAGCCTCGGGATGAACCGAGAAAAAAGGGGGGGGGGGGGGGGGGGACTGATACAAAGAAAACTTAAAAAGCAACAGGGTGTGTGACAAATGAGAAAAAATAGGGACAGATGGCTCGATAACAGGAAATGTAGAACTCAAATTTAAATAGCAAATGAGTACAAGGCAGAGGAGAAAAAAGCTAAAACGTAGGGACAGAAAATGACATAAAAGTAGACGCGGGAAAAAAAATGAAGGCTTTCAATGAGAAAAAAACCCTAAAAATAGGGATGACAAACTAAATAAATGGAGACACAGAAAGGAAATTGATAAATGGAAAGAGTACGAGACAGATGACAAAGAATTAAAACATAGGGATGGGAACTAGATGAAAGCAGATGTACAAAGAAACTGTAAAAAGCAACACGATTAAGGGAATAAAGGAAAAAAAAAAACCAGGAACATCAAAGTAAGTACACAAAGACACAGAAACAAAATTTCAAAAGTGACAGGGCACAGCAGAGACCAGTGCAAAATAGAAATATAAAGGCAGCAAACTGGATAAAAGTAGATACGTGTCCCGGTTTTGACTGAGATAATTTCTCTCCCGGTAGCTGCTGTGTTTCAGATTTAGTAGGAGAAAAATGTTGATAATTCTGACGATTTTAGTTGTTGCTATGACATCGAGGGCTTTTTCCAGTTTCTGATACACGGCTAACGGTCAGGTGTGCGGGAGCCGAGAGGGAGCTTAGCCAGACAGACAGCCGAGCCACACGATGGAAATATTCCATACGATAGAGATCGTTTTCTGTTAATGAACGGGAATTGGCCGTGAGTCAGGAAGCTATCCGCTTTCTCGTTTCTGGGAGTTGAAACTCCTTCTGGGAGTTTGGTCTTTCTCGGGAGTTCTGTCAAATTTGCAAAATTTGTGAGTTAGGCACGCCGTGCTGCTGCTCAGGGACCGGCTGCAGATCGGTCGCCGGGTGGTTTGAAAACCTGTATTGTATATAGCTCGGTTTGCATATTCTTTGTTATCATTCTTAGTAGTATCAGTATTTACTGTATTGTGTTATTAAACTGCCCTTATCTCAACCCATGAGTTTTCCCTTTTGTCCGTTTCTCCTACCCACCCTGCTAGAGGGAAGGGGAGGGGTAAACGAGCGGCCGTCTAGAGGTAAGTCGTGGGCTGCCGGGCTAAAATATGACAATACAGAAACAAATTTAAAAGTGATGTGACGTGCAACAGATGGGAGAGATTAAAAAATGGGGTTAGGAGTATCGATGAAAGCAGACATAGAAAGAAAATTTTTACAGTGACATCATAGAGCACGGACAGGAAAAAAGTAAATAATAGAGGGAGAAAAATACATGAACCTGAACATAAATACATAAAATTCTAAAGGGAACACATTAAGACCAGAAAAAAAATTAAAATAGCAGAAAAATCTAAATGGGCGAGACACGCAGAAAGAAAATTTTAAAAGTGACTGGGTACGGAACAGATTAGAATGTATTAAAAAATAAAGACGGTGCAGCTAGGTAAAAATAGATGAGAAAAGAAAATCTAAAAGCCACAGGGTACACGATACACAGGAAACAAATAAAAACCAGTGAGAGACATCTTAACAAAAGTAGAACAAAAATGTGTAAAGCTACAGGGTACAGGTAACACTGACAATCAGGGACAGAAAATGAGATAAAAGCACACCGAGGAACAAAATTTCAAAGCAAAAATCATTATGAGAGTAAAAAACTGAAAAATAGGGACAGCAAAACAGATAAAAGTAGACACAGACAATTTTAAAAGCAACACAGTTTGTGAAAGACAGGAAACAATTAAAAACTACAAACCGGCGCTGGATAAAAGTAGACCAAGAAAGACCATTTTAAAAGCAACTGGATTAAGAAAATTTGAAAAAAAAAAAGAATAGGAACAGCTAACTAAAATGGAGACATCTAAAAAAAAAAAATCTAAAAACTGCCAGGGTACATGACAGATGAGAAAGAATTAAAATCAGGGATGGGAGTTGTACGAAAGTCAAAGTAGAAAAAAAATTTGAAAGGCGACAGTGCTAAGGAAAGACAACGAACTGTTGAAAAAAAATACAGCAAATGGGATAAGACATGGATAGGGCATTTGGAGAAAAAAAAAAGGATAATGAAGGAAAAAAAATGAAAAATGCACTCAAAAGAAGACACTGTAAAAAGCAAAGGTGAAAAGGACAGATGGGAAAAACGTTGCAAAATACAGACCGTGAACTGGATAAATATAAAATATGCACATATTTATATATATACATATAAAATACTAGAAGCGACGGGGATTAGGGAAATAAAGGAAAAAATTAAAAAATAAAGACAGCAAACGAAATAAACATAGAAAGTAAATTTCAAAAACTATGGGAATTAAGAGAGCAAAGGATTAAAAAGAGGAAACTGAAAACTAAATAAAAGTAGACATTAAAAAATGTTAAAACTGTGGGATTAAGAGAAAAAATTACAAAATAAAGACGGCACGCTGAATAAAAAGACTCATGGCAAGTATATGATAAAAGGGAAGGGGTACGTGATGCATGGAAGAAAAATAAGATATACGGATGGGGAGATTGATAACAGCAGACATAGAAATCCAGTTTGAAAATCCAAGGCATTAAAGGAGGAAAGAATTTTTAAAATAGGCAGAGAAAACTAAATAAAGACGTAGACAGAAAAATTAAAAAGTGAAGGTGCTAAGGAAAGGTGAAACATAATGTTAAAAAGACAGCTAATTGAAAAAAAGTAGGTGTGGAAAGAATCTTTTAAAAGTGCTGTTTGATAGGGAAATAAAGGGGAAAAAATACAACAGGGACAGCGAACTGAAACGAGGAAAGGAAGATAAAAACTTTAAAATTGGGTCGGTGAACAAAAACACACGTAGAAAAAACTTAAAAGCGACAATGCTAAGGAAAGACAAATAATTAAAAGAGGGCAAATTAAAGAGGGCAAAGCGGATAAATGTAGCAAAATCAAACAGCGATGGTATTTAAAGAAATAAATGGAAAACACTAAGAAATGGGAAAGGCAAACTAAAGCAGATGTAGGAAAAAATTTAAAATAGACGTCATTAAGGAAAGACAAGAAAAAATTTTTTAAAAACAGCAAAGGGAGTAAAAGCGGGCGTGGAAAGATCATTGAACAAATGACAGATTGAGGAAATAAGGGGAAAAAATAAAATATAGAGATAGCCAAAGAAGAGAGACGCACAAAGAAAACTTAAAAAGCCAGAGCACTAGGGAAAGACGAGTAATAATCTAAAAAAAAAAGACAGCAAACTGAATACAATTGGACATAGAAGGAATATTTTTTAAAAAGGAAGGAATGTTTTAAAAAAACAAGCCACAGAAATAACTTTTAAAAAGCGACGGGCACAAGGGCAACAAGGAACGTTGAAGCGATGGAGATTATGGAAATAAAGGGAAAAAGTAGGGACGGCGAGCTGAAAGAGACGGAAAAAGAAAATTTGAAAAGCAGGAGCACTAAGAAATTACAAGAAATAATTAAAAACGCAAGGATGGTGAAATAAAGGTATCAATCGGGATAAAAGTAGACAAATTTTAAAAGCGATAGCAAGTAAGGATGTAAACAAACAATTAAAAAGTCACGATGGCAAACTAAAAAGAAAACGTTGAAAGAAAATCTAAAAAGCAACGGCGTAGAAGAAAGAGAATACATATTTTTAAAAAGACGACAAAGAGAAAGAAAGTAGGCCTAGAAAGAAAATTGAGAGACCAACGGGCATTAGGGAATTAAAGCAAAAAATTAAAAAGTAGCGACAGCAAACTAAAAGACAAATATAGTAGGGAAATCTAAAAAGCGAGAGCACAAAAACAGAAAAAAAAGGTAAACAAATACAGACTGTCAATGGAGAAGGAGTAGACAGGAAATTTTTAAAACGACGGTCTTTTTAAGAAAATAAGGAAAAAAAATTAAAAATAGTGACAGCAGATTAAAACAAATGTAGAAAGAAAAATCTAAAACATGATGGCAAAAAAGCAAGAGAAGAAATAATTTTTGAGAGCCAGCAAAGGGAAAAAAGTAGACGTAGAAAAAACTTCTACAAAACAAAGGGAGTAGGGAAATGAAAGGAAAAAATAAAAAATGGAAACAGCAAATTGAAACAGAGAGGTAGGAATACTATCTAAAATGCGAGGGCGCTAAGGAGAGAAGAAACAAATAAAAATAAAGACAGCGAATGGGATAAAAATAGATGGAAAATTTTAAAAACGACGGCGAATAATGAAACAAGGAACAAATTAAAAAATGGAGATGGCAAATGGAAACATAGAAAGAATATAAAAATCGGCAGCGCTGAGGACAGGCAAGTAATTGAATGAGAAGACAGCAAACGGGATAAAAGTAGACAAAAAGTCTTAAAAGCGACGGCGATAAGGGAAACGGGGAATAGATTACTAATAGCGATAGCGAACTAAAATGGAGAAAAGAAAATCTAACAAGCGATGGCAAAGAAGCAAGAGAAGAAATACAGAGAGCAAAGGCAAAAAAAGGAGGTGTACATCAGGGATGGAGCGGTGCGCTTCTTTCATAAGAGAAGCGCTGACATGTTTATTGATCTAAAACAGCTGTTCTACAAAATTGGATAGTAAATGTGACAGTAGTTGAACAAGATTCCATGGTGAGGTATGCCGGATTATTTACCGCGTAGAAGATGGGATGGGACGAAACCGTCACAGATACCCTCCCGTGGAGCCGTGAGGTTCAAAATGGACCCCCTTGCTTTCTAAACTCCTTCTCGGAGAGGAGTCTAGGTGTGGCTGGATCCAAGCTTAGCCCCGAACTCGGTAAACTGTTTACGTCTAAAGGATCATAAGCACACAATCCATCCTTTACATCACTTAGCTAAGATTTTCAAGCATTCCGCACGCTTATTAGTCACTTAAAGAGCATCTGTTGCGGCGAGGAATCTCTTGACCTTGAGGAGTAACCATGAGCGGCGTCCCTAACTCGGTGCCGTGCAGGAGAGCTCAAAGGGCTCGGACTGCTCGCTATTTATAAGACGATTGACTCAGACGTATCTGCATACCGACGGCAGCTTCCCAATTTCGCTCGAGTTGGACATTGACCAGCATCGCGGTTGGGTGGGTGCATCGTGCTGTTATCGGTCTGCCCCGAATCCGCTTTGACCAGATGCATCCGTCGCAACCTTCGCTGGTGCTTGTTGCTTCAACAGGATTATGGGTCATGTCGGGGTATGATGCCGTCATAGCCTACAAAAAAAAATTCCAAAAAATGAGGGGATTAGGGAAATAGAGGGAAAAAGTTTTTTAAAAGGGGCAGCCAAAGAAAGCGGAGACTTATGATGTGGAAAACTGACATATAGTTTTATTTTGTTATAGCTTTAGTTTAATTTTTTTCTATAGCTTTGCAGCTATGTTAAGGTAAGAGTTAACCGCAGACATTTAGTTTAGTTGTTTTCTTTGTAACCTTGCTAACAAGGACTGCTGTGAGCTCAAATGTTGCTAACGAGGACCGCTTGTGAGACAAAGAGAAACAAGGACCAATAACCAGAACTTTGTCGTCTCTAAGAAACAACTCTCTAGCTGAAACCAGTTCTACGGTTGGGCACTTGGCCTGCGCAGAAAACTTGGGAATTCTTGAGCCAAAAGTGAAAGCGTGCGGCAAGGAGGGCTACGAGCCTTCATCCAGAAGACTCCCACAGACGACCACTAGACGACGCTGCGCAAGTGCCAAAGAGGGGTGGAGTACAATAATGAATTGCTAGAAATCATTATAATTATCACACCTGTTCCTAGAAATAATTACAATAGTCCAGCCTACTTATATAAACTTTGTAATAAATAGGTGCGTGCTTTGTGACTCGGTGTGCAAGTTAGGAGGAGCGATCGCCCTTGCACCCGGCGCCGCAATAAACATACCTGCTTTATAACTCTCCGTGAGTTGTGGACTTTGTTTCCGCATGTCAATTTGGCGACCCAGGCAGGACCCGTTCCATCTGGCTGCAGGATCTGCTGAGGACGGGACTCCTCCAGGCGCCCCTGAGATTTCTTGGGAGGACTGCCCCGCTCACCCAGATCGCCACGGGGACAGACAAGGACCATCATTAGCGGACCAGGTATGTTCTAACTGTAAAGGGATACCTGTAAGTCGTGAGGAGACGTCCCATGCGAGGTGAGGAGCATCGGTGCTTGTTCGCGGGGTTGGAGGTTTGAGGTCCCCTTAAGGTGGCAGTGGGGTAAGTCTTGTAAGTCTCGTGGCCCGACTAATAGTAACTAGGGTTCTTCCGCCTGCAGTAGCAGGAGTTATATTTGATATTGCCATGTCTATTGTTACATGCTGTAAAAATCAGTTACCGTGCGTCGTGCGAAGGATCGTACCGCCCAACACTATTATAACGCCTGATAATGAGGCTGTGACGTTTGTACAGAGTGCTGGGCTAGTCCTAGAATGCACGTGTATTTTTGCGCTGTTATTGCATGTTAAAAGTGCTGAGCGAGCGAGCGATTGGGCGAGTGAGATGCAGCCTGGCTGCAAAGTGAGCGCAGAGTTCTGATCTGCAGTTCCGTGTACTCCATGAGGAGAGCGGCCAGAGACAAACAAAGTGTGAGAAAGGAGCGAATGTTGATTTTAAAGTAATTAACCCAATGGTGTTATTGATGGGATATTCATAATATTACTTTGTATTTATTATAAGTGTCACATACCGTTCCAGATTAGATAATACAATTGGGGAGCAGTTATATTATATGAGACAGTTTAAGGGTTACAGTGTGTAGTTCCCTGTAAAAGGTATAAAATTGCAGTCCGGTAACTATTTCTCGATGCAAAAATTATAGAAGTTCGGTTAAGAGTCGGAGCTGTCAGCGTTAGCAGGACCTGTTTAGGTGCAAAGCTGGTTTGTCGTACGTCGATTGAGAGACAGAGAGGTGGATGTGGTAAATAACAGGAGGTAAACAAAGCAGACGGATAGTGAAAGAGAGCCCTTCAGGCCATATTTTGGCTCAATGGAAAGCTATAGGGGGACCGCCGGGCAGGAGCGTGAACAAGAGGCCCTTAATAAAGTATTGGAATTGGTGGTGGCCTTTGTATAGATTAGATGAGGAAAAATGGCCCCTTAATGGAACATGAATCATAATACTTTGTTGCAACGGATGTTATTTTTGAGAAGAGAAAGGAAGCGGGATGAGGTTTCCTATGCGGACGTGTTCCTTACCCTCCGAAATCACCCCGAGTACCAAATAGACCGTGAATTGATGGTCCCATGGGACTCCCTAGCGTTAGCTGTAGAGAAGGACAACAAGAGAGAGAGAAAAGGGAAGTTGGAAAGATCTTGCTCACCGTGTCGTATAGGGCAGAGGTGTACAAAGTCGGATAAAATGAGGCAACCCGGAGGGAATAACCTGCCAGAACATGACGAGCCGCCAGTGGGAGTACGACAAATGGAAAAGGAAAGCTCTGACTCAGAAACCCCTCTAGGTAGTCCAACGTCTTCTCGCACTCAGAGAAAAGGGGAGCAGGCTATAATATGAGCACCCCCAAGAGAAGCGGTCAGACCAGAGGGAGGCCCCGGTTTTAATAAAGGTCCCCTTTTCCTCCTTTGACTTGGAAAGATGGAAAAATGTGGTAAAAAGCTACCGGAGTGATTCTGTACGGGTACCTAAACATTTCCAGTTCCCGATAAAGCAGCATAATCCTAGCTGGAACGATATTCAACTGTTGTTGGACCATATGACAGAAGCCAAGAAGCAGCTAATATGAGAAACGGCCCAAGTTCTGGCCGGTGATCAGCTTAAGAATACGGGAGAGGATATAAAAGACCATTTTCCGTTACAAGGTCCACATTGGGATCCTAATAGGGGAGCTCATATAAAGTTCTCGAATGCCTACAGAGATCAGATTACAAAGGGAATGGAGCAGGCTATTCCAAAAACGATGAATTGGTCAGCCTTATATGCCTTTTGGCAAGGCCCAAGAGAGACCCCCTTGTAATTTTTTGATAAATTACGGGACGCTATGAGGTGACATGCTTCTTTAGACCCAGGATCGGAAATAGGAATCCAGCAGTTAGCATCTTTATTCATTGGGCAGTCAGCAAGCGACATCCAAAGAAAGTCACAGAAACAGAGAACGACAGACAGCAGGATTTTAGAAACTTCACCGGATGAAGCGTGGAGAGCATTTAGTAACAGGGAAGAGAGGATCGATGGAAAGATAAGCGGATGTCGGTAGCGGCCTTACAAGAGAGTAACAGCTTCAGAAGTGAGGGATCTAAGAAGCCCTCGGAAAGAAATTGGCATGCGTGGTGTAAGCAGAGGGGACTCTGGAAAAATGAGCGTCCGGAAAGGCAGAGAAGGAGGAAAAGGATACAGGCCCGCATCAAGGAGGATTGATGGGGACCCTGGGAATCTACCCTAGAGGATCCGCTGGTTGTATTAGAGCTAGGGAAATGGCAACAGGGCGTGGAATTTCTAGTCAATACTGGGGCAATGTTCTCCGTTTTAAATCAAGCTTTGACACCTGCAGATGATGACTTTGTAACGGTAAGGGGAGGTACTGGACAAAGTGAAAAGGCATACTTTCTAAAACCTCTGAAATTCAAACTAGGGAAACAATTTGGGGTACACAAATTTTTATACATGGCTAATTTGCCAAGGCCTCTATTAGGATGAGATTTATTGGAATAATTAAAGACAGAAATAAAATTTGTCAAAGGGAAAGTAGAACTCTGGGTGGCAAGTGACCAGCTAATTGAAGTTCTGAGTTTGCCCTCATCAGCATCCCCATTGGCTCAGGAGTACCCGAGGAAGTCCAGAACCAGGTATACCCGGGAGTACAGGCCACAGAGACACCGAGAAAAGCAAAAAATGCCTCTCCAATAATGGTCAAACTTAAGCAAGGATTGCGGCCTGTAAGGATTAGACAATACCCCCTTAGAATGGAAGACGGGGCAGGAATTCGACCAGCGATCGACCTGTTGATCAAATATGGACTATTAATAGAGTGTGAATTGGAATATAATGCTCCCATTTTACCGGTTAAAAGGCGAGACGGTAGTTATCGAATAGTACAAGATCTCAGGGCTATCAATAGCATTGTTGAGGACCCGCGCCATGTCGTGGCAAACCCATACGCATTATTAACCGAATTGATACCTGAATTGGCCTGATTTACCGTCCTGGACTCAAAAGATGCCTTCTTTTGCCTCCCATTAAGTGCAGAAAGCCGGTTGTCATTTGCATTTGAATGGGAAAACCCAGACTCTGGAAGAAAGACACAGCTGATGTGGACTGCGTTGCCCCCGGCATTTAAGAATAGCCCCGCTCTTTTTGGAAATTGATTAGCTAAGGACTTGGAACGATGGGAGCGACCCCACGGAGTGGGAACAATATTACAATATGTAGATGATCTATTAATAGCCACTGAAACGAAAGAACTTTGTGTAATAGAGACAATGAGTCTGCAAAATTTCCCGGGACTTAACGGCTATCGAGTTTATCCATAGAAAGCCCAAATAGCTCGACGGCAAGTAACCTACCTTGGATATGAGATAGCTGCGGGACAAGGAACACTGGGGATGACGAGGAAGGAGGCCATCTGTCAGACCCCTTGACTGCAGAGAGCTAAAGAGCTCCGCACTTTCCTGGGAATGACGGGATGGTGTCGCCTATGGATATATAATTACGGACTCTCGGTAAAACTGCTCTATGAAGTATTACAATCTGATTAAAAAAACCCTCATCTGGAATGAGGAAGCAGAAAGAGCATTCCAGCAGCTAAAGAAAAAGTTGATGGACGCCCTTGCTTTGGGATTGCCAGACACTACTAAGCCCTTCTGGCCGTTCTCTCACGAAAAGTGGGGAATAGCCTTAGGAATCTTAAGCCAAAATCTGGGACCGTATCAGAGGGTGGTGGCATACTTCTCTAAACAACTTGATGAAGTAAGCAAGGGTTGGCCTAACTGCCCGAGGGCAGGAGCAGCGGTAGTGCTGAATATTCAAGAAGCACGTAAGTTTACACTAGGCCAAAAGATTACAGTACTAGTATCTCATACCGTATCAGCAGTATTAGAGGTGAAGGGAGGACACTGACTCTCACCACAAAGGTTTCTTAAATATCAAGCTATCCTGGTAGAGCAGGATGATGTGGAAATAGCGGTTACTAACATTGTCAATCCAGCATCTTTCCTCAGCGGGACCACAAGGGAACAGGTATCGCACGACTGCTCGGAAACGATTGAAGCTGTCTATTCCAGCCGACTTGACCTAAAAGACGAGCCGCTAGAGGACGCTGAAGGTTCCTGGTACGCTGACGGAAGCAGCTTTGTTTGACAAGGAGCCCGCAAGTCAGGATACGCGGTAACATCTACAGATCAGGTAACAGAGTCCAAAGCCCTTGCCCCAAACACCTTGTCTCAAAAGGCAGAAATAATAGCCTTAACTCGAGCATTAGAACTAGCCAAAGGTAAGAAAATTAATATCTGGATGGACTCTAAATATGCCTTTGGGGTAGTCTGTGCTCATGGAGCTGTGCGGAAAGAGAGAGGACTCCTGTCTACCCAAGGAAAACATACAAAACATGCCGATGAAATTCTTAAGCTCCTGGGAGCAGCACGGCTGCCTGAGAAAGTGTCTATTATGCACCGTAAAGCTCATCAAAAGGGAGACGCCGCTCAGGAACTGAGCGACGCCATGCGGACCGTGAAGCTAAAAGTAGCTGAGAAAAGTGAATGGAGGGTGCAATCTTCAGTCCCAGATGGTAAAATACGAATTGATTGCGAACCAAATTATTCTAAAGAAAATAAAAAATTAACTGAAGACCTAGGGGGAAAAACGGAGAAAGGTAGGTGGGCAAAGACTCCACAAGGTAAAATAATAATACCATTTTCTGTGTTATGAGCCGTAGTTATGACAGAACACGGAAAACCTCATTGGGGAACAGAGGCCCCGTATAAATATTTAAAACGGCTGATAGTCGCCTGAAATCAATACACCGCTATCAAGCAGGTAACACAACAATGCGAAGTTTGTGTACAGAGTAACCCTAACACGGCACCTGAAGCCCAACTAGGATGAATCAGGAAAGGCAATTACCCCGAGCAGCGGTGGCAAATTGATTTCTCAGAACTCCCAAGAAAAGGGGGATTTCGATACCTGTTGGTCTTGACGGATACCCGTTCAGGCTGGCCAGAAACATTCCCTTGTCAAACTAATAAACTAGGAAAGTAACCAAGGTACTATTACAAAAAATAATACCGAGATTTGGGGTTCCCGCGGTAATCTCATCAGATGGGGGGTCACATTTTATGGCCAAGATCATTCAACAAGTTAGTAAACTTTTGGGAATAGATTGGCAATTACATACCCCGTATAATCCAAAGTCAAGCGGTCAAGTGGAAAAAATGAACCACCTAATTAAACTGCAAATTGTAAAACTGGGTCAGGAGGCTGACCTGTCTTGGCCCCAGTCATTGCCGTTAGCACTCCTGAGGATTAGAACCAAACCCAGAACCAAAGAAAGACAAAGTGCTTTCAAAATAATATACGGGAGGCCCTACATTGTACAAGCAGGAACATCAAGTGAAGTTGGGGGTGAGGTATTAACTGGTGACATAATAAGCTCACAGAAGTAGCTTTGAGAAATAGAGAAACTGGTTTTAGGAACTAGAGCCCGAGGTCTCGATAGGCCCGTACATAATAATGAACCTGGTGATTATGTATATAGCAGATTTCTTTTAGATTCTCTGCTAGAACCAAAATGGGAAGGCCCATTCTAAGTGCTGCTGACATCCCACACAGCAGTTAAGATTAAGGAGCAGACATCCTGGATCCAGCATACAAGGGTGAAGAAAGCTCCTCGGCAACGACGGAAAATAATGTCCACTGGACCCCTGAAGCTCCGCATCCAAAGACGCTAATGTGGAATAACCAAGCTAAACTAATAACCTTAGCCATAATGTGGGCTGTGACTGCTGAAACCCATGGGAGTTGATACTTGGGAATGACCTTGGTCAAGGGCCTATTTTGGATATACAGGAATTATAGGAAAAGACTTAGCGGGAATGAATTTAGCAACTGTCATAATATATGATAACAGGGAATTGCTTATAACAGTGAAAAATATTTTGCCAAAACCCTTAAAGAGAGTAACCTTACAGCAAAAGAATTTGCAAAAGAAGAAAGAAAAGGGGGGGACTCGATGTAGGAAATTGACACTTAGTACAGTTTTGTTATAGCTTTAGTTTTTGTTCTATAGCTTTGCAGCTATGTTAAGGTAAGAGTTAACCGCTGATGTTTAGTTTAGTTCTGTTTTTGGTAACCTTGCTAACAAGGACTGCTGTGAGCTCAAATGTTGCTAACGAGGACCGCTTGCGAGACAAAGAGAAACAAGGACCAATAACCAGAACTTTATCATCTGTAAGAAGCAACTCTCTAGCTGAAAACGGTTCTATGATTCGGGACTCGGCCAACGCAGACGACTTAGGAATTTTTGAGCCAAAGGTGAAAGCACACGGCAAGGACTACGAGCCTTCATCCAGAAGACCCCCACAGACCACCACCGGATGACTCTGTGCAAGCGCTAAAGAGGGGCGGAGCACGATAATGAATTCCTAGAAATCATTATCATTATCGCGCCTCTTCCTAGAAATAATTACAATAATCCAGCTTGCTTAGACAAGCTTTGTAATATAGGTGTGTGCTTTGTGACTTGGTGCGCAAGTTAGGAGGAGCGATCCCCCTTGTGCCTGGCGCCGCAATAAACATACCTGCTTAATAACTCATCGTGAGCTGTGGACTCTGTTTCCGCATGTCAAATAGAAAGAAGGTCTAAAAGGCGCAGGCACCATGGAAAGAGAACAAATTATTAAGAAAAAAAAAACAAAGGAATAAAAGCAGGTGCAGAAAGAAAACTGAAAAAGCGAGGGGGATGAGGGGAATAAAGGGAAAAAATAAAACATAGGAACAGCAAATTAAGAGATGGAGAAAGAAAATTTAAAAAGCGAGCGCGCTAAGGAAAAACAAGAAACAAAAACAGAGACTGTGAAATGGGATAAAATTTGAAAATTTTAAAAGTTATTGTGATTACAGAAATAAGTAAAAAATCTAAAAGTCACGATGGAAAACTAAAATGGAAATGTAGAAAGAAAATCTAAAAGGGATGGCGTAGAAAAAAGAGAAGAAATAAATGAAAAAATGCAGCAAAGGGAAAAAGTAGGCACAGAATGAAAACTTCAAGAGCTACAAGCGTTACACAAATAAAGGAAAAAATTGTGAAAGAGGGTCTGCAAACCAAGAGAGAATTGCAGAAAGAAAAATCAAAAAGCGACAGCAACAAGATGAGAAAGAATTAAGAAATAAAGGTTAGCAAATACAGACCGCAAATGGGATAAAAGGAGACAGAAAATTTTAAAAGCAATGAGGATTAAAGAAATAAGGAAAAAAATTTAAAATAGCAATGGGCAATTAAAACAGAAATGTAGAAAGAAAATCTAAAAAAGGATAGCAACAAAGCGAGACAAGAAATAATTTTTAAAAGCCAGTGAATAGAAAAAAAAAGTAGGCGTAGAAAGAACTTCAAAAAAGCGAGGAGGATTAAGGAAGTAAAGGGCAAAAATACAAAATAGCGACAGTAAATTAAAACAAATCTGTAGAAAAAAATACATAAAAGGAGAGGATGCTAAAGAAAGACAAGAAATAATGTAAAAATTTAGACACCGAAATAAAGACGGAGAATGGGATACAAGTAGGAAGAGTTTTTAAAAACAACGATGAATAAGGCAATAAGGAAAAATTAAAAAACAAAGATGACACCCTAAAAAAGAAAGGTAGGACGAACATCTAAACAGCGACGGCGTAGAAGCGAGAGAAGAAACGATTAAAAAAGGACAGCGAACGGAAAGGATTTAGAGACTGACGAGCATTACGGAAATAAAGGAAAAAAATTATGGGAAAAAAAAAGTACAGCAAACTAAAACAGAGGTCTAGAAAGAAAAGCTAAAAAGCAGCAGTGCTGAGGAATGACAAGAAATAAATTAAAGGCAGACAAATAAAGAACACAAACGGGATAAAAGTAGACAGAAAATTTTAAAAGCTATGGGGATTAAAGAAATAAGGAAAATATTTAAAAACAGAGATGGCAAATGAGAATGGAGATTTAGAAGAAAATATCTAAATCTATGGCACTAAGCAAAGACAAGAAAATTTTTTTTAAAAAGCAAAGGGAATAAAAGCAGGCGTAGACAAAAAATTTAAAAAGTGAGGGGGATTAGGCAAATAAAGAGGAAAAAAAGATATAGGGATGGCAAACTGTAACAGAGACTTAGAAGGCCTAAAAAGCGAGGGCGCTACGGAAAGACAAGAAATAACTAAAACAAAGACGTCGAAAACAAACACACGCTAGCGTAGAAAGAACATTACAATAGCGAGCGGGCTTAGGAAAATGAAGGTAAAAGCTAAAACAATAAGAGCAGCAAACTAAGAGGTAGAAAGAAAATTTTAAAAGCGAGAGCACTAAGGCAAGACAATAAATACTTAGAAGAAATAACAGCAACAGAAAAACAGAGAATAGGGTAAACGAATGACACTGAAAAAACCGACGGGGATTAAGGAAATAAAGCGGAAAAAATCACAAATAGTGATGGCAAACAGACACAGGTTTGGAAAGAAAACATAAAAAGCGAGGGCTCTAAGGAAAGACGAGAAATAATTTAAATATAAAGACGGAACATAGGATAAAAGTAGACAGACTTTTTAAAGGAAACGAGAATTACAGAAATAAACTACAAAGTGGTGAAAGCAAACTAAATCAGAGATGTAGAAATAACATGTAAAACTCGACAGCGCTAAGGAAAAATGAGAAAAGTTAATTAAAAAATAAAGGTGGCGAATGACATAGAAGTAGAAAATTAAAAAAACGATAAAGGTTAGAAAAATAAAGGGAAAAATCAAAAATGAAGGACAGACAACTAAAAGAGATACGTAGAAAGAAAAGCGAAAAAGCCGGAGGACTACAGAAACTGAAGAAAGAACAAAAAAAGAAAGGCACCTAAGGGGAAAAAGTATACAGTAAGAACATTTTAAAAGCGACGGGTGTTAAGGAAATAAAGAGAAAAACTGAAAAATAGGGACAACAAGTTAAAAGGGGTATAGAAAGAAAACCTAAAAAGCAACGGCGCTAAGGAAACTCGTGAAATATTCAAAAGTGCTAACGATGAAATAAAGACCACAAACCAGGATAAATATATACAATCTAAAAAGCGATAGAGATTCAGGAAATAAATGGCAAAAAAAGAAGCAATGGCATACAAAAACGTAGATGCAGAAAGAAAATTTTAAAAGCAAGGGCGCCAAGGAAAGTTAAGAAATTATTTAACAAATAGCGAAATAAAAACAGTGAACGGGATAAAAACAGGCACAGAAAGAAGATTTAAAAAGCAAAGGTGCTAAAGAAAGACAAGAATCAATTTTAAAAAGGCAGCAAAAGCAACAAAAGTAGGCATAGAAAGAACATTTTAAAAGCCATAGCTGTCAGGGAAGGAGAAAATTATGAAATACGGACAGCGTACTAAAACAGAGACGTAAAGAAAAAATTGAAAACACGACAGCAGTAAGGAAAGACAAGAAAGAAAAAATAAAGACGGCAGAAGGCGCAAAAGCAGACGGAAAAGTTTAAAACCAGCGGTGATTAAGGAAGGAAGGAAAAAACTTTACAATGGCCATGGCAAACTATAAGGAGATATAGAAAGACAATTTTAAAAGCAAGAGCGCTATTAAAAGTCCAGAAATAAAGACTTCGCAGCGGAAAAATTGGGCATAGAAAGAACTTTGAAAAAGCAACGGGCGTTACGGAAATGAAGGCAAAAATGAAAGAATAGGGACAGCAAACTAAAACAGATGTAGAAAGAACATGTAAAAAGTGACGTCGCTAAGAAAACACAACAAATAATTAAAAAACCCAGTGATATAAAGACAGCAAATGGGACAGAAGTAGAAAAGTCTAAAAGCAAAGGAGATTAGGCAAGTAAATGGAAAAATGATAAACTACAACACAGACGTAGAAAGAAAATCTAATAAGCGAGGGCGATAAGAGAAGAAATAAAAGTAAAGACAGCCGATGGGCTAAAAGAAGACAAGAAATTTTAAAAGCCACAGGGACTAACAAAACAAGGAACAAATTTTAAAAGAGAATGAGAACTAAATCAGAGACATAGAAACAAATTTGAAAAGCATCTGCACTAAGGAAAGAAAAGCAATAATTTTTGGAAAAATGGAAAAGGGAATAAAATTAGTCATAGAAAGAAAATTTTGCAACCGAGCCTTTTTAGGGAAATCAAGGGAAAAATCAAAAATTGAGACAGTGAACTAAAACATAAATGTAGGAAGAAAATCTAAAGAGCGTCGGCATTAAGAGAAGATGAGAAAAAATTAACAAAGACAGGGAAGGGAACAAAAGGAGAAAAAATTTTAGAAGCAAATAGGATCAAGGAAATATGGAAAAATTAAATCATAGCAACATTGAATTGAAAGAAGTAGAAAAGAATTGTAAAACACGGGGGCGCTAAGGAAAAAAAAACGACATGTAGATGAAAAGACAGCAAATGAAATAAAAGCAGATAGGCAATTTTAAAACCAATGGCGCTTATGGAAACAAATAAATAATTAAGAATTAGCTGCAGCGAACTAAAACGGAGACGCACAAGGAAAATGCAAGGAGCGATGGCACTGGGGAAAAAAGACAAAACAATGAAAAAAAGGAAGGGGAAGAACTGAAAAATAGCAACGGCAAACTAAAACGCAGAAATAGACAGAAAAAGCGACGGAGCTAAGAGAAGAAAGTATCTTTGATGGCGATTGGGAAAAAGGTATGTGGAAAGAAGATTTCAGAAGCAATGGGGACTAGGGAAAGGAAGGAAAAAAACATTCAAAATTACAGATCGTGAAGTAAAACAGAGACACCGAAAGATACTTTAAAAAGCAACAGCGCTAAGGAGAGAAGGAAAAAAATTAACACGCACACAGCACACGGGATAAAAGTAGACAGAGAGAATTTTTAAAAAGCAACAGCGATTAGGGAATTAAAGAAAAAAATTAAATACAGGGATAACAAACTTCATGATAGTAAAAGCGAGGGGCTACACGACCGACAAAGAACAATTAGAAACAGGGATGGGCAGCTTCATAAAAGTAGATGCAGAAAGAGAATTTCAAAAACGATGAGGTAAAGGACAGACGGGGAAAAAAATTTAAAAATATGAACAACAAACTGGATAAAAGTTGACATATTAAGAAAATTTAAAAAGCAAATGGATTAAGAACAGAGAGGAAAAATACCTAAAAATAGGCTCAGCAAACTAAATAAATCAAACAAAATTCAAAATGTGATAAAGTAGAGGACAGGCAGAGACACACGGACGGGGAACCGGTTAAACATAGACACAAGGAGCAAATTTAGAAAGCAACAGGGTACTGGCCATACGGGCAAGAAGTTGAACATCGGGAGAGGGAACCTGATAGATGGTCCTAGGGAAAGGACATGGGAAGAGTGACAGGGAGCAGAGCAGAAGGGGTCGCTGAAAACAGATGTAGGTCGCTGGGTAGAGGGAGACCTAGAACTGCAATTTTCCCAAGAAAGAGGGAAGGCGGCAGTGGGAGAAGAATGAAATAATAACAGCTGGGGAGCCAGAACAGGAAAGACGTAGAAAGGAAATATAGAAGGCGACAAGATACAGGGCGGTGTTGGCAGAAGAACGTAACACTTCAGGGAGCCAGACAGCCCGAAAAGGAGAGGGAGGCAGGCAGAGATCTGGAGAAGTACGGTGGGGGATGGGCCCGGACTCATGACTCACCGCAGCTCCCAGCAGGAGACCATCGCTACCCTGATGCTTCTCTCTCCATTTCTGCCACCTTCCTCTTCTGCAGTGCTGGCTGCCCAATCCTAGCCTCGATGCTTCTGTCCCATGAGGCTTTCCAGACGCATGGCGGCTCACACATGCAGCTAACAGAAGCAGCGAGCTCCTGGAGCCATGTGCCAGCAGTGCGCCATGTCGGGGATGGCTCCGAGCAATCCTTCCTCGCCACGGGTCTGGCTGTTTCTTGCTGGAGGTGGCTGCCTGTGGAACGCCCTTTGATTAGCTCCTTGGCCAGCTCCTGTGCACAGGCATGCCTGGGCAGCCCCCTTCCCAGCAGGAGCCATTTGCACAGCAGAGCTGGCCCCATCCTCAGCCACACCAGGGTCTGCCCCGGCCCATCCCTGCCCACATCCTTTTTAACACCTTAGCCCGACCCCATTCTTACCTCATGGGTCTCACCTGGGCTGCCCTGGCCCACAGCTGGAACCCATCCTGAAAGAACAGCCCTGCAGCACATCACTCCCTCCCCCAACTCCTCTGCAGCCACGCTGGAAAATAAAGGAGGAAAAAAACCCTGAAAAATTGGGACAGTGAACTACAATGCAGACGCAGAAAGAAAATCTAAAAAGCATGGGCACTAAAGAAAGAGAAGAAATAGCTAAAACTCAAGACATCAAAGTGACAAAAGCAGGCGTATGAAGAACATTTTAAAAATTATAGGCATTAAGAAAGTAAAGGAAATAATTATGAAATAGAGATAGCAGACTAGAAAGGAGACTCAGAAAATTTAAAAACCGATAGCACAAAAAAAGGATGAGAAATAATTTTTAAAAACAGCAAAAGGAATAAAAGCAGGTGTAAAAAGAAAATTTAAAAAGTGATGGGATTAGGGAAATAAAGGGAAAGATGAACAAATAGAACGGTAAACTAAAATAAACAGAGAAAGAAAACTTACAAAGTGAGGGCTCTAAGGAAACACAGGAAATAATTAAAATACGAAGACAGGGAGATAAATGCAGCAACCGGGATAAAATTATACAGAATATTATAAAAGAAATTAAGCAAATAAGAGTGACGAGAAATTATACCGAGATGTAAAAAGAAAGAAAATCTAAAAAGCAATGGCGCTAAGGAAAGCTGAGCAAACGCAATTAAAATGTAAAGGCAGCCAATGAGAGAAAAGTACAAAATTTTTAAAATGACAGAGATGAGGTAAATAAAGGGGAAAAAATTAAAAATTACGGAAAGCAAACTAAAACAGAGATGTAGAAAATCTAAAACGAAAGGGTGCTAAGGAAAGAGAATGAATAATTAAAAATAAAGACATCGAAGGGAAAAAAACAGACGTAGAACACTCGGATAGGAGAGGCACTAAAAATATAAAGGGAAAAACTAAAAAATAGACAGCAAACTGAAAAAGCCTGAGAAAGAAAACTGAAAAAGCGACGGCGCTAAGGAAACACAACAAATATTTAAAAGAAATAACAGCAAAATAAAGACAATAAACTGGGATAAATGTATGAAATTTTAAAAGCGGGGTGGTTAGGGAAATAAATAGAAAAAAATAAAAAGAAACATTGGCAAACTAAAACGGAGATGCAGAAAGAAAATTTAAAAAGCGATGGTGCCAAGGGATAATGAGACAAAATAATTTAAAAACAATACAGCAAATGAGATAAAATGAGATAAAAAATAAATAATTTAAAAGCCCTGGGATTAAGAGAGGAAAGAACTTAAAAAAGCAAGACCAAACTAAAAGGCAGCATTGTGGTTAGGTCCCTACCAGTGACAAACAACCACGCAGTTGCTCTCTCCCTCCTCTCCCACCCCTGGAGGCACAGAGAGAAGAGTCAGAAGGAAAAGGCAAAACTCGTGAGTTGCGATAAAAACAGTTTAACAGGATGGCAAAGGGAGAAGAAAAATAACAACAATAATACTGATAACAAGAATATACAGCATGCTATGTTCTTGCCGCCCAATGCTCAGCTTCCTCTCGACTAGCAAATCCCCCTCCTTCAGCCAGCTCACCCCCTTAAATACCAAGTGTGATGTCCCATTGAATCGGCTGGTTTGGGTTTGCCGGACCCACTTCTCGTGAAAATTCATGCTAGCCCAGCTGAATCCAGAATGTAGACTTAAAAAACAAATTTTAAAATTGACAGTGTAGAGGACAGATAGGAAAAAAGCAGACAATAGAGACAGAAAAATACATGAAAGTGAACACAGAAAGAAAAATTCAAAAGTGAAGACATAGAGGAAAAAATTTTAAAATAGAAAAAAAATCTAAATGGCTGAGAGAAATAGAAAGAAAATTACACAAGTGACCATGTACAGGACAGACAAGAACAAACTGACAAAGAAAGGTGGCGAACTGGGTAATAATAGACTAGGAAAGAAAATTTAAAAGCAACAGGGTACCAGGCAGACAGGAAACAATTAAAAAACAGGGAGAGACATCTCGATAAAAGCAGACCTAGGACAAAAATTTTACAAGAGAGGGGTTACGGGAAACAGGAAAAATCTAACAAAGAGGGAGAGACAATGAGATAAAAGTACATCTAGAAACAACACTTAAAACCTGATAGGAATGCAAGAGTGAAAAATTGAAAAATAGGGACGGTGAGGTAGATAAAAGTAGACACAGAAAGAATAGTTTAAAAGCAACTGGATGTAGACAAAAAAAAAATTAAGACTGACAGGGTACATGACAGACAAGAAAGAATTAAAACTAGGGATGGGAGTCTGATAGAAGTAGACATAGAAAGAAAATTTTAAAGGTGATGGCGCTAAGGAAAGACAAGAAAACTGAAAAACGAAGACAGCAAATGGGATAAAAGTAAACACAGAAAGGGTATTTTTAAAAAAGGATTGAGAGAATAAAGGAAAAAAAGTGAAAAATACAGACGGTGAAGTAAAACTATCCTGGGTTCAGCCAGGACAGGGTTAATTTTCGCTAGGAGCCAGGAGGGGACACAGCAGGGCGGGCTGACCTGGCCAAACAGAACAGGGTATTCCATACCACGTGCTGTCATGCTGGGTTCTGGTTGGGGGAGCTGGGCGGCGGGAAGTCAGTCAAGGCTCGGGAGCACGTGGCAGAGGGTGGTGAGAGTCGCTCTGTGCATTCTGCTATTTGTTTTGTGTATTCTCCTTATCATTATTGTTGTTACTGTTCCTTTTGTTTGCTGTTCTGTTAGAACTGCCCTTATCCCGACCCATGCGTTTTTGCCTTTTGCTTTCTATTCTCCTCCCCACTCCAGTGGGGGGAAGTGCAGCAGAGCAGCCGCATGGCCCTATTGTTGCCAGCCACAGCCAAACTATAACAAAAACGCAGACAAAGAAATAACATTTCAAAAGCAAATGCATAAAGGACAGAGGAGAAAAAAATACAGACAGCGAACTGGAAAAAAGATGACATTGACGTGCGGAAAACAGACTCCACGATCTGTAAGATTGTAAAGTAAGTATGTTTATTCAGCGCCGGGCGGCACGGGGGGTAGCCCCACCAAAGTCATGCATGCCAGACAATAACTTGCTTCTTCAATTTATACGGTCAAATATTATATATTCCTCAAATACCCAATCTGCCTATACATATGCATGACCTATCCCTGCTTCGTATTAAAATCAGTTCCAAAGAGTAATTTCCATAGGCTCCTCCCAGCCGTGCTTGCACAATGCCTCCTGGTGGTGGTCGTTGGGGGTCCCAAGATGAAGGCTCATCCTCTTCATCACGGTGCTCGCTGATTGACTCTTGTTTCTGGGCAAACTCAGTTCTCTTCTGGCTTCCATCCAAACTGCAAGGTCAGTCTTAGCTGGTTCTAGGCGACTCCCCAGTCCTTATCAGGAATTATCCCCTTTGTAAGGAAATGCAAGACTCTGCCTCAGTTAATTTACACAATAGATAAGCACTGTCAGTTCTCTGCACAGCAACTATCAGGCAGTGCTGCTTCTACTAAATTCCTTGACTATTAGGCAAGACTGCTTCTACTAAAATCCCTTTAACCCCTTCCTTCAACATAGAAAATATTAAAAGTGACAGGAATTAGGAAAATAAAGGAAAAAAGTTTTAAAATAAGGGCAGTAAACAAAATAAACAGAGAGTAAATTTTAAAAACAATGGGGATTACGAAACAGAAAACTAAATAAAAGCAGATGTAAAAAAAATTTAAAATCAGTGTGATTAAGAGAGAAATAAGTACAAAATAAGGATGGCAAACTAAACAAACTAACCCCCCCCCGGTCACTTTCTCCTTTGCTGCAGCCGAAGCTCGGCGACAGCTCCGCTCCTCCCTCAGCTGCCACTGGCCCCTCCACAGCCACCCAGGGCATGGCAGCACCGGCACACCCACCGGCAACCACCGCATTAAAGGGAGGGGCGGTCGCCATCAGCCCCACTACCCGCACCTGCGGCTTCTCCAGCCCAGGCCCACAGCTGGAGCCCAGCAGGAACACGGGGCCATCTCCTGAGCCACGAAGTCAGTCTCTTCCTCCCCTGGGGTCCGTCACAGTGCCTTGTCCCATGTAAAGGAAGCACAGACACAGGAGGGAAGGCAAAAGAGACAATAGGTGTTTATTCAGTCACACACGGAATGAATCTGGGGAACGGGTCTGCTCTGAGCCTCGGTATCCCCTACGCTCCCCCTGCCCCTCCGACACCTCGGCAGTCCGTCCCGGAGCTGTGCCCATCGGTCCAGCGGAGAACAGTCGGTCAGTCGGCTCCCGGAACGATGCGCTGCTGGGCCGTGGCTGCCAAAAATGAGGAGCAAGGTGCAGGATGCTACAAGACAGAAGAAAAACGACAGATGGCTGGACAGCTGCGGTGTAACGAGAAAGCACGAAGCAGGGAAAGGGACAGCGAGAGAAGGATGGGGACAGGCAGTTCCACAGAGATGGAGAAACGAAGAGCAGCAGCAGAAAGAAGAAGAGGGAGCAGGACAGAGACCGAAAATGAAGAACGGGGAGCAGGAAGGAGATGCAAAAAAAAAAAAACCCTGCAGCATGACAGAGGAAAAAAGAATAGGGGCAGGGACCCAGACGAAGAGAGATGAGAAAATAGAATGGAACAGACATGGAGAAAGCAGTAGCTCTGTGATGTGCTATGGAGCTAAGAAGAAAGGCCTAGAATCAAGGGACAAGGAGCCAGACAGAAAGCGCCAAAGCAAAAATACTGACAGGCTATGGGATAGAGAAGGAGGAAAGCAATACTTCTAACCAGGAGCTGAACAGAAAGAGGGAAAGAAGGAAAAAAATGCCACGGGCTGCAGGGCAGAAAGAGGGAGGACCTAAAAGATGGGGACAAGTCAGAGACAGCTGGAGAAAGAAGGTACACAAGAGCAGAAAAAAAAAAATAATCATAGCAGTGTGAGAGAGAGGGAGCCAGGGGAGGGACTGGGATGCAGAAAAGGGGTGACAGGGCCCCGAGGGTGGACTCACTGCAGCTCTCACTCTCGGTGCTGCCGAGAGACTTTGACACTTCAGATGCTTCTCTCTCCTTATCTCTTCACTTCTTCTTCTGTAATTCCAATCTTTTGGCTCTCCTCCACCTGAGAGAAAATGCATGTGGGTGTCTTAGAGCTCATACGACATGCGGCTTGCTAGACAATAAGCCTCACACACACTACAAGCAGGAATAGGACAGAGAAAGAGAGAATATGATGAGTGGGAAGCAGAACACACGGATCGAGAGAGAACTTGAATCAGAGGAATAAACAAGGCAGGAAAGAGAGATAAAGAAGCCAGAGGAAATAGCCTTTCTAGCCTCTACTTGCTCCCCCGGTCTCCCACCCCTCTGCAGCCTCCCACACCTTTCCAGCCTCCTTTTCTTCCTGGCCTCTACTCTTGCCCCCAGCCTCCCACCCCTTTCCGGCCTCCTTTTCTTTCTGGCCTCTACTCTCGCCCCCGGCCTCCCACCCCGCTGCGGCCTCCCACCCCTTTCCGGCCTCCTTTTCTTTCTGGCCTCTACTCTCACCCCCGGCCTCCCACGCCGCTGCGGCCTCCCACCCCTTTCCGGCCTCCTTTTCTTTCTGGCCTCTACTCTCGCCCCCGGCCTCCCACCCCTTTCCGGCCTCCCACCCCTTTCCGGCCTCCTTTTCTTTCTGGCCTCTACTCTCGCCCCCGGCCTCCCACCCCGCTGCGGCCTCCTTTTCTTTCTGGCCTCTACTCTCGCCCCCGGCCTCCCACCCCGCTGCGGCCTCCCACCCCTTTCCAGCCTCCTTTTCTTTCTGGCCTCTACTCTCGCCCCCAGCCTCCCACCCCGCTGCAGCCTCCCACCCCTTTCCGGCCTCCTTTTCTTTCTGGCCTCTACTCTCGCCCCCGGCCTCCCACCCCGCTGCGGCCTCCCACCCCTTTCCGGCCTCCTTTTCTTTCTGGCCTCTACTCTCGCCCCCGGCCTCCCACCCCGCTGCGGCCTCCCACCCCTTTCCGGCCTCCTTTTCTTTCTGGCCTCTACTCTCGCCCCCGGCCTCCCACCCCGCTGCGGCCTCCCACCCCTTTCCGGCCTCCTTTTCTTTCTGGCCTCTACTCTCGCCCCTTGGCCTCCCACCCCGCTGCGGCCTCCCACCCCTTTCCGGCCTCCTTTTCTTTCTGGCCTCTACTCTCGCCCCCGGCCTCCCACCCCGCTGCGGCCTCCCACCCCTTTCCGGCCTCCTTTTCTTTCTGGCCTCTACTCTCGCCCCCGGCCTCCCACCCCGCTGCGGCCTCCCACCCCTTTCCGGCCTCCTTTTCTTTCTGGCCTCTACTCTCGCCCCTTGGCCTCCCACTTCCTATTTTTCTCGCTCTACTTAACCCATCCTCCCACCTCTTTCCAGCCTCCTTTTTTTCTGGCCTCTACTCTCGTCCCTAGCCTCATATTTTTCTGGCCTCTACTCACCCCCCGGGCCTCCCACCCCGCTGCAGCTTCCCACCCCTTTCCAGACTCCTGTTTTTCTGGCCTCCCACCCCCCATTTTGCTGTCCTCTACTTAACCCAGCTTCCCAGCCCTCTGCAACCTCCTACCACTTTCCAGCCTCCACTCGCCCCCCCTCCCAGCTTCCCACCCTTTTTCAGCCTCCCACTCCCATCCCTTACAGTGCAGGACACACTGACAAAGAGAGAAAAATGACAGGGAACAGGAAAAAAGGTACTAAGAACCAAAGAAAGGATCAGGCGAAGGGGGTGATTGGGGTTGGAACCCCAACACAAATCAGCAAGAAGCTAGAGGACAGAAAGAGAGGAAGAGAAGAAAGGGCCAGGAAGCAGGACAGAGAAGGAGAGAAAGGCAAAAAGGGAGAGCAAGCTGGACAGGGAGGTAAACTAAGAAACAACCAGACAGGCAGCAGGATAGAGAGACAGAAAAACTGGGGACAGGAAGCAGGACAGAGGGACAGCAAGAGGAAACAAGGGCCAGGGAGCAGAACAGCAGTGGAGAAAGAGGCACTGCAGCAGCAGGGTAGAAAGAGAAGGAAGAAAGGAAAGGCCAGAAGGAGGACAGGGAATAATAGCGAAGGGAGAGAAGGACAAGGAGCAGGACAGATTGTCAAAGAAAGACAGGGAGCGGGACAAGGCAATACTGAGAGAGAAAAGGGGGACAGGGAGGCAGGATAAAGTGAAAGACAGGCAAAAATAAGAGACATAGGAGCAGGACAGAGATGGAGGGGGGAAAAGCCTCGGCTGGCCAGCAGGGAAGAAGGGGAAAAAAAGCACTGGGCTGCAGGATAGAGGGAGAAAGTAAAACACAGACACAGGGAGCAAGACAGAATGACAGAGAGAAAAGAGACAGAGAGCAGGACAGCACGGGGCGGGGGGGGCAGTGGGAGAGAGGTATAGAGAAAGAAAAAAATACCGAGGAAGAGTAGAGTCTCCTTCTCTGGAGACTTGTGGAGTCTCCTTCTCTGGAGATATTCAAGACCCGCCTGGACAAGGTCCTGTGCAGCCTGCTGTAGGTGACCCTGCTTCGGCAGGGGGGTTGGACTAGATGACCCACAGAGGTCCCTTCCAACCCCTACTATTCTGTGATTCTGTGAAGAGAGAAAGGAGAGAAGGGACAGCTAGCTGTACAGGGGGATAGAGAAAGAAGGGATGGCAGAGCGAATGGTGCAGAGAGAGAAAGGCAGAAAAAGCCACAAGAGGAAGCAGGGCACAAGGACAGCAAGAGGAAAAAGGAAAGGGACAGGAATCTGAACAGAGATGGAGAAAAAAAGCAGCAGGGACACAGGAAAAGACACAGAAAGAGCAGGGCACAGAAAGATAGATCAGGACAGCGGCAGGATGGAGATGGAGAACACACACCCGGGATGGTCAACAGGACAGAAAGGAATAGGCATATGGGCAAGCAGTGGGACAAATGGATAGACTGAGAAACAACAGGACAGGATGCAAGACAGAGCAACAGACCAGAATAACGAGAATGAGAGAGAGAAAGACATAGACTGTGAGAAGCACGTAGTGTGTCAGAAAAAAAGAGAAGTATATTAGGAGCCCTACAAAGAGATGGAGTATGGAGAAAAAAACAAAGGGGGCCAGGGAGCAGCGCAAAGGGTCAGAGAGAGTAAGACATGAACAGGAAGGAGGACGGGGACAGTGAGATACATGATGAAAAAAACCAGCGACAGTGAGCTAGACAAAAGGATACAGATAGAAAGAGAAGGAAGGAGGAGGAAGAGGAATAAAAAGGCAGGGACATGGAGTAGCATGTACAGGCGCAAAGGAGAACACCAACAGGGAACAGGGCAGAGAAATTGTGGAGGGAGAAAAAGAGGGGGAGGGAGCAGGACGCAAACATAAACAGAAGAGGGGACGTACGGGGAAGTAAAAAAAAAAAAAAAAAGTCACAGCATCACAGCACTGTAGGAAAGAGAGGGGGCCATGGGGGGACTTGGGATGCAGAAGAGGGGCGACAGGGCCCCAAGGGCCTGGCACTCACTGCAGCTCTCACTCTCGGCGCTGCCAGGAGACACTGCTGCTTCAGATGCTTCTCTCTCCTTCTCTCCTTCCTTCCTCTTCCGTAAGTCCGGTGACTTGTCTGTCCTCCACCCAAGAGAAAACATGCATGTCTTGCAGCTCTAACGAGACGAGGCTCCCTAGACATACAGCCTCACTCTCCAACGTACTATTCACAGGAACAGGACAGAGGGAAAGAGAGAGAGGGTATGATGAGCGGGCAGCAGAACAGATAGATCAAGAGGGAATCATAGAATCGTCAAGGTTGGAAAAGACCTCTGAGATCATCAAGTCCAACTGTCAACACATCAACATCATGCCTGCTAAACCATGCCCTGAAGTGCCATATCTACATATTTTTTGAATACCTTCAGGAATAGTGACTCCACCACTTCCCTGGGCAGCCTGCTCCAATGCTTCACAACTTTCAGTCAAGAAATTTTACCTAATCTCCAATCTAAACTTCCTCTGGTGCAACTTGAGGTCATTTCCTCTCGTCCTATTGCTAGTTACTTGGGAGAAGAGACCAACACCCACTTCACTACAACCTCCTTTCAGGTAGCTGTAGAGAGCAGTAAGGTCTTCCCTCAGCCTCCTCTTCTCCAGACTAAACAACCCCAGTTCCCTCAACCACTCCTTGTAAGACTTGTTCTTTAGAGCCCTCACCAGCCTCATTGCTCTTCCCTGGACGCGGTCCAGCAACTCAGTGTCCTTCCTGTACTGAGGGGCCCAAAAGCAAACACAGTACTCGAGGTGCCGCCTCACCAGTGCCAAGTACAGGGGCACGATCACGGCCCTACTCCAGCTGGCCACACTATCCCTGATACAAGCCAGGATGCCATTGGCCTTCTTGGCCACCTGGGCACACTGCTGGATCATGTTCAGCTGGCTGTCAACCAACAGCCCCAGGTCCTTTTCCGCCCGGCAGCTCTCCAGCCACTCTTCCCCAACCCTGTAGCGTTGCACGGGGTTGTTGTGACCCAAGGACAGGACCCGGCACTTGGCCCTGTTGTTGAACCTCACACAATTCGCCTCGTCCCATTGATCCAGTCTGTCCAGAACCCTCTGCAGAGCCTTCCTACCCGCAAGCAGACTGACACGCCCGCCCAACTTGCTGTCATCTGCAAACTTACTGAGGGAGCACTCAATCCCCGCAGTCAGATAATTGATAAAGGTATTAAACAAAACTGGCCCCAAAATGGAGCCCTGGAAAACTCCACGTGTTTCCGGCCACCAGCTGGGTTTAACTCCATTCACCACCACTCTCTGTGCTCGGCCTGACAAATTTAATCGGAGGAATAAAGGCGGCAAAAGGGAGACAAAAACACAGGGAACAAGCCAGAGGAAAAGGGGTGGGAGGGGGACACACACAGATCAGGACAAAGAGGTGGAGAAAGACAAAAAAAGTGATGGGCTGCGGGATGAGAAAAAAGGCCAAGGAACAGGACAGAGGGGAGTAACGGCACAGCGAGCCGGACAGGGGCATATAGCGAGAAACAAAGGGACAGGCAGCAGTGTGGACATGTACAGACAAAGAGTTACAGGGAGGATGGAGGACAGAGAGAATAAGAGAAAAGGGACAGCGAGCGGGGCAGAGATGGAGAAAGAAATGCTGGCGACAGAGAGACGAGGAGGAGAGCAACTGGACGGAGGCAGAGAGAGGGAGAAAGGAAGAAAAAAATAGCGACAAGTAGAAGGTCAGAGAGACAAGGAAAAGACAGGAGGAAGGACAGAGTGATTGAGAAAACAGGTGAGGGACATGACACCAGAAAGAAAGATACTTTGAAATAGAGAATGATAGGGAGCAGGATACTGGGACAGACAGCAAATGAGAGCAATAGAGAAAACAGGGACTGAGAGCAAGACCGAGGGGTGAAGCAATAAATAATAGGGCTGGGGAGCAGGACAGCAGAAGAGAGACACAGAGAAGGGGGACACATAAGACAACTGCAAATTGAGAGGTAGAAAAGCACAGAGGGTCACAGAGAAAAAGAGAGGGATGGCAGAAAGAAAAACAAGATGAGGGAGAAGGACTGAAGAGCAGAGAGAAAATAGCATCCAAGTCACATGATGAACTGCTTGTATGCAAAGAGTAACACAGACATCGAGATGCCAAGAAGGTCTACGGCACACAACACAGACCACACAAATGACACACCACCACCGACACAGGCTGGAACTGCCCTGCCCACTTGAGCTGAAGACAAACCCCTTTCCATTTACCCTCCCAAAGGGACCTGATCCGGGACAGCCCTCTCCCCTACACCAACTTCACACCACCTTCCTGCAATGCCCAACCATGGTCCCCTCCCTCCAGACCCTTTCCAGCTCCTGCAACTCAACTTAGCTTTCAGAGGGCCAAGGGTCTGAATCCATCCTCGACAAGAAAACAAATCAGTGCTCCTGCAGCCACCAGGTTCTGCTTTGTCACCTGAAAAAAAAAAAAAACCAAAACAAAAAACACACCACCACAAAACCCAGAAACAGTTCTGACAGTAAGCATCCCACTGGCCAATGCCAGCATCTTCCACAACAACCCTATTTTCAGAAGCACCAGGGCGCTCTACTCAACTGCTCATTCCAGAGTCAGACACTGTGGCCATCATCACTTCTGGTACCTAACATACCAAGAGACACAAAGTTACCACTGCAGTCGCGAGAAGTCACCCGCCCCACCTTGCTACCACCCCAGCTGACCTCAAACGCTCATCCAATGCCACAGGCAACACCCACATTCCCTGGAAAAAAAAAAACACAAAAAAGAGATACACCTCATTGAGTTGCCGCACAATATTTTGCTCTTAGAACCAGATCACAACAGCCTCACCTTCTCGGACCTCTAGTTACCATGCTGCTTCAGTGTTCCGCGGCTATATGCAGCACCTGCAAAAAAATTCCAACAAAACAGCACATGCTGAGATACTGCCCAAAACCACAGACTGCCCTTGCCGATTTCTGTCTCCTGCTCCTGTATGTGGGATGCATGCCCACCCTGCCCATGCCATTTACAGGTTCCCTGGTTGCCCTGGGCAGAGCAGCTCCAAGCCAAAACACACACACAGGCACAGACAGACACTACACACAAGACCACAAACAATGGGCCTCAAAGAAGAGCGAAAACTCTCCTCCACAGGAAGGAGGACTCCCTGACGGGTGATACCGTCGGACAAGAAGACCTACAGGGCCGCGACGGCCCAAAGCATGGCGCCTCCATGGCAGCCCCAGAAAAACAGAGTCAGACAGCATGGTCCCTGGCATGAAGATACAGTAGTCAAAAGAGACGGCGCATGTGCAAGAAGCCCGGCTTCAAGACCTAAGAACATAAGGATGCAGGGAAGAGCTCCCACACTCCACGAAAATGGACCGCCAGAGAGAAGAGCTGCTGACACAGCCTGGAACGACGCCGCAGAAGAGAACCGACCGGAAACTTCCACGCCACGAGACCGATCCACGCTTTACGCTTGTAAGGCAAGAAGAGAAGCCCCCGCTTGGCACTATGCCGATGAGTAGGGGCATTCGAGACCCCAGGGGTGGTGCCTGATGTGCACAAAGAGCAATGAGGATGCTGAGATACAGGTAAGGTCTAAGACACAGAAGACAGACGACAAAAATGACACAGCACCACAGACGCAGCCTGGAACGCTCCTGCCCAATTGGGCTGAAGAGAAACCCCTTCCTTCCCTTTACACGCCCAAAGGGGCCCCCTCCTGCACAGCCCTCTCCCCTACGCTAATTTTACAAGCACTCCCTGCAATTCACAACCGTGGTCCCCTCCCCCCAGTCCCTCAACTTAGCTTTCAGGGGGCCAGGGGTCTGACTCCATCCTCGACAAAAAGCACCTTGGCTAACTGGGATGCGCCTGCAGTCGCCTGCTTCCGTTTTGCCATCTGAAAAGCAAAACGACAAGACGACAACACAGACAACACACAGGGCTGACAGTAAGCATCACACTGGCCAACACCAACCCCTTCCGCAACCTCCTCCTCCTCAGAAGCACCGGGCTGCTCCACTCACCTGCTCGTTCCAGAGGCAGACGCCGCGGCCAGCGTTGCTTCTGCTACCTAAGATACCAAGAGACACAAAATTACCGCTTGCGCCCGTGACAAGTCACCCACCCCACGCTCCTCCTCGCTGCCACCCCAGGTCACCTCAAACAGTGGTCCAATGCCTAATGCCGCCCACACACACACAGTCCCGGCAAAATCAAAAGAGACACACCTCACTGAGGAGCCACACAATATTTTGCTCTTACACACTGACCTGGCCAGCAGCAGCCTCACCGTCTCAGACCTCTCGTCAGCATGCTGCTCCACCTCTCCGCGGCTATGTGCGGCACCTGCAATAAAATCAAAGCAAAGAGGACATGCTGAGATAACGCCCAACACCAAAGTGTGTCCGCACCGATTCCCACTTTCTGCTCCTTTACCTTGGCTGCTGACCCGTGTTGCCCCTGCCATTTTGCAGGTTGGCACCTCGAAGCTCACATCCCACCTGAAAAACACAAACAACAAGCGATGCTTAGAACTTCACCAACAATGCACACTACAATAACAACTGCTACTTCAGCCCACGAGTCATGGCCCACCTTGCCCGAGTCACCTCTGTTACCAAGACCCTGCTTTGCATCTTCAAAACGGAGAACCCAAAACTTATAAGCTAGTCATACAGCCACCAGTCATATCTTCCCTCCAACACCACACACTGACCTTCTTATGGCACTCTACTTGCGTGTCCTCTGTCGCCCTTTGGCACACCGCTCATCCCTCTGCATCTGTGAAAGCAACATTAAACGAGTCACCCAGATTCAGAGCAACAGTTGACCAGTCCCAGAAGTCTTGTTTCCACTCACGTACACCATCTAGATTCCAACTACAGCCTGCTGTTAATAACAATCTGGTCATCCCCTGTGTCTCTGCCTAGCACTACAGAAACAACTCTCCTTGCCCACTGCATACAGGGCTACTTGCTCGGAAACGAACTCTACAACCTTTGCCTATAAAGTCTAGGGTTATCTACACGTTAGCCATAGGATCTCATTGTTATTCTTTTGCTTGCTGTCACTGCTATGCCCCCAGGTAGAGCAGCTCTAACCCAGACAAACATGCACAGACACTGCACACAGACAAGACCAACAGTGTGATGCAGAGACATAAAAAACTCTAAAAAGCACGACTCCTGGACCAGAGCTGCCATTGGGCAAGAAGACCTAGGGGGCCACAAGTAAGAATCTGTGGCAGCCTGAGAAAAGTCAAATGCTATGAACTGTGCAAAAAGACCTGTCCGCAACTCGCATGAAGTGTGCGCACAATGCCTTTCCTAGAGGCCTAAGAAGTTTGGGATGCCAGGAAGATCTCTCAGAAAAGATGACTAAAGAGACCGCTCAAGATCAGAGGTGCTGTCCCAGCCTGGAACAACGTTGCAAAAGCAGACAGAGCATAAACTTCCGAGACGCAAGACCTATCCATGCTTTACACTTCTAACACAAGCAAAGAAGTTCCCAGCTGGCACTGTAACGATGAGTAAAGCTATTCGAGATGCTAGGGATGGCACCCGAGATGCACAATGCCCTCCTTGAGTGCAAAGAGGACATTGAGACCTGAGGAAGGTCTAAGGCAGAGAAGACACACTACGCAAACGACACCACCACAGACGTAGGCTGGAACTGCCCTCCCTTGCATACACAGTGTTGTGCAAGAGTAACCTGCTTCCTTTACCTGCCCAAAGGGGCCTGTTCCTGCACAGCCCTGTCCCTACACTAACTTTACAACACCGCCCAACCTTGTTCCCCTCCCTCCAGACCCTCTCCAGCCCCTGCAACTCAACTTACCTTTCACGGGGCCAGGGGTCTGACTCCATCCTCGACCGAAAATGCATTGGGTATCTGGGATGCTCCTGCAGTCAACAGGTTGCGCTTCTTCACTGGAAAAAGAAAAAACCCAGAAACAGTGCTGACAGTAAGCATCACATTGGCCAAGACCAACCTCTTCCACAACAACCCGCTCCTCAGAAGCACCGGGGTGCTCCGCTCACCTGCTCATTCCAGAGGCAGACGCTGCGGCCAGCATTGCTTCTGCTACCTAAGATACCAAGAGACTCAAAATTACCGCTTGCACCCGTGACAAGTCACCCACCCCACGCTCCTCCTCGCTGCCACCCCAGCTCACCCCAAAACAGTTGTCCGATGCCACAGGTGGCCCGCACAGCCCCTGCAAAACCAAGAGAGACACCCCTCACTGAGTTGCTGCACTATAATTTGCTCTTACACACTGACCCGGCACACAACCGCCTCACCTTCTCAGACCTCTTGTCAGCACGCCGCTTCGCCCCGCTGAGGCTACGTGCGGCACCTGCAATAAAATCAAAGCAAACAGCACATGCTGAGATACCGCCCAAAACCAAAGCCTGCCTGCATCAGTTCCAATCTCCTGCTCCTTTACCTTGGCTGCTCACCCACCCTGGCCCTGCCATTTACAGGTTCCCTGGTTGCCCTGGGCAGAGCAGCTCCAAGCCAAAACACACACAGGCACAGACAGACACTACACACAAGACCACAAACAATGGGCTTCAAAGAAGAGAGAAAACTCTCCTTCACAAGAAGGAGGACTCCCTGACGGGTGATACCGCCGGACAAGAAGACCTACAGGGCCGCGACGGCCCAAAGCATGGCGCCTCCATGGCAGCCCCAGAAAAACAGAGTCAGACAGCATGGTCCCTGGCACGAAGATACAGTAGTCAAAAGAGACGGCGCATGTGCAAGAAGCCCGGCTTCAAGACCTAAGAACATAAGGATGCAGGGAAGAGCTCCCACACTCCACGAAAATGGACCGCCAGAGAGAAGAGCTGCTGACACAGCCTGGAACGACGCCGCAGAAGAGAACCGACCGGAAACTTCCACGCCACGAGACCGATCCACGCTTTACGCTTGTAAGGCAAGAAGAGAAGCCCCCGCTTGGCACCACGCCGATGAGTAGGGGCATTCGAGACCCCAGGGGTGGTGCCTGATGTGCACAAAGAGCAATGAGGATGCTGAGATACAGGTAAGGTCTAAGACACAGAAGACAGACGACAAAAATGACACAGCACCACAGACGCAGCCTGGAACGCTCCTGCCCAATTGGGCTGAAGAGAAACCCCTTCCTTCCCTTTACATGCCCAAAGGGGCCCGCTCCTGCACAGCCCTCTCCCCTACGCTAACTTTACAAGCACTCCCTGCAATTCACAACCGTGGTCCCCTCCCCCCAGTCCCTCAACTTAGCTTTCAGGGGGCCAGGGGTCTGACTCCATCCTCGACAAAAAGCACCTTGGCTAACTGGGATGCGCCTGCAGTCGCCTGCTTCCGTTTTGCCATCTGAAAAGCAAAACGACAAGACGACAACACAGACAACACACAGGGCTGACAGTAAGCATCACACTGGCCAACACCAACCCCTTCCGCAACCACCTCCTCCTCAGAAGCACCGGCCTGCTCCACTCACCTGCTCGTTCCAGAGGCAGACGCCGCGGCCAGCGTTGCTTCTGCTACCTAAGATACCAAGAGACACAAAATTACCGCTTGCGCCCGTGACAAGTCGCCCACCCCACGCTCCTCCTCGCTGCCACCCCAGGTCACCTCAAACAGTGGTCCAATGCCTAATGCCGCCCACACACACACAGTCCCTGCAAAATCAAAAGAGACACACCTCACTGAAGAGCCACACAATATTTTGCTCTTACACACTGACCTGGCCAGCAGCAGCCTCACCGTCTCAGACCTCTCGTCAGCATGCTGCTCCACCTCTCCGCGGCTATGTGCGGCACCTGCAATAAAATCAAAGCAAAGAGGACATGCTGAGATAACGCCCAACACCAAAGTGTGTCCGCACCGATTCCCACTTTCTGCTCCTTTACCTTGGCTGCTGACCCGTGTTGCCCCTGCCATTTTGCAGGTTGGCACCTCGAAGCTCACATCCCACCTGAAAAACACAAACAACAAGCGATGCTTAGAACTTCACCAACAATGCACACTACAATAACAACTGCTACTTCAGCCCACGAGTCATGGCCCACCTTGCCCGAGTCACCTCTGTTACCAAGACCCTGCTTTGCATCTTCAAAACGGAGAACCCAAAACTTATAAGCTAGTCATACAGCCACCAGTCATATCTTCCCTCCAACACCACACACTGACCTTCTTATGGCACTCTACTTGCGTGTCCTCTGTCGCCCTTTGGCACACCGCTCATCCCTCTGCATCTGTGAAAGCAACATTAAACGAGTCACCCAGATTCAGAGCAACAGTTGACCAGTCCCAGAAGTCTTGTTTCCACTCACGTACACCATCTAGATTCCAACTACAGCCTGCTGTTAATAACAATCTGGTCATCCCCTGTGTCTCTGCCTAGCACTACAGAAACAACTCTCCTTGCCCACTGCATACAGGGCTACTTGCTCGGAAACGAACTCTACAACCTTTGCCTATAAAGTCTAGGGTTATCTACACGTTAGCCATAGGATCTCATTGTTATTCTTTTGCTTGCTGTCACTGCTATGCCCCCAGGTAGAGCAGCTCTAACCCAGACAAACATGCACAGACACTGCACACAGACAAGACCAACAGTGTGATGCAGAGACATAAAAAACTCTAAAAAGCACGACTCCTGGACCAGAGCTGCCATTGGGCAAGAAGACCTAGGGGGCCACAAGTAAGAATCTGTGGCAGCCTGAGAAAAGTCAAATGCTATGAACTGTGCAAAAAGACCTGTCCGCAACTCGCATGAAGTGTGCGCACAATGCCTTTCCTAGAGGCCTAAGAAGTTTGGGATGCCAGGAAGATCTCTCAGAAAAGATGACTAAAGAGACCGCTCAAGATCAGAGGTGCTGTCCCAGCCTGGAACAACGTTGCAAAAGCAGACAGAGCATAAACTTCCGAGACGCAAGACCTATCCATGCTTTACACTTCTAACACAAGCAAAGAAGTTCCCAGCTGGCACTGTAACGATGAGTAAAGCTATTCGAGATGCTAGGGATGGCACCCGAGATGCACAATGCCCTCCTTGAGTGCAAAGAGGACATTGAGACCTGAGGAAGGTCTAAGGCAGAGAAGACACACTACGCAAACGACACCACCACAGACGTAGGCTGGAACTGCCCTCCCTTGCATACACAGTGTTGTGCAAGAGTAACCTGCTTCCTTTACCTGCCCAAAGGGGCCTGTTCCTGCACAGCCCTGTCCCTACACTAACTTTACAACACCGCCCAACCTTGTTCCCCTCCCTCCAGACCCTCTCCAGCCCCTGCAACTCAACTTACCTTTCACGGGGCCAGGGGTCTGACTCCATCCTCGACCGAAAATGCATTGGGTATCTGGGATGCTCCTGCAGTCAACAGGTTGCGCTTCTTCACTGGAAAAAGAAAAAACCCAGAAACAGTGCTGACAGTAAGCATCACATTGGCCAAGACCAACCTCTTCCACAACAACCCGCTCCTCAGAAGCACCGGGGTGCTCCGCTCACCTGCTCATTCCAGAGGCAGACGCTGCGGCCAGCATTGCTTCTGCTACCTAAGATACCAAGAGACTCAAAATTACCGCTTGCACCCGTGACAAGTCACCCACCCCACGCTCCTCCTCGCTGCCACCCCAGCTCACCCCAAAACAGTTGTCCGATGCCACAGGTGGCCCGCACAGCCCCTGCAAAACCAAGAGAGACACCCCTCACTGAGTTGCTGCACTATAATTTGCTCTTACACACTGACCCGGCACACAACCGCCTCACCTTCTCAGACCTCTTGTCAGCACGCCGCTTCGCCCCGCTGAGGCTACGTGCGGCACCTGCAATAAAATCAAAGCAAACAGCACATGCTGAGATACCGCCCAAAACCAAAGCCTGCCTGCATCAGTTCCAATCTCCTGCTCCTTTACCTTGGCTGCTCACCCACCCTGGCCCTGCCATTTACAGGTTCCCTGGTTGCCCTGGGCAGAGCAGCTCCAAGCCAAAACACACACAGGCACAGACAGACACTACACACAAGACCACAAACAATGGGCTTCAAAGAAGAGAGAAAACTCTCCTTCACAAGAAGGAGGACTCCCTGACGGGTGATACCGCCGGACAAGAAGACCTACAGGGCCGCGACGGCCCAAAGCATGGCGCCTCCATGGCAGCCCCAGAAAAACAGAGTCAGACAGCATGGTCCCTGGCACGAAGATACAGTAGTCAAAAGAGACGGCGCATGTGCAAGAAGCCCGGCTTCAAGACCTAAGAACATAAGGATGCAGGGAAGAGCTCCCACACTCCACGAAAATGGACCGCCAGAGAGAAGAGCTGCTGACACAGCCTGGAACGACGCCGCAGAAGAGAACCGACCGGAAACTTCCACGCCACGAGACCGATCCACGCTTTACGCTTGTAAGGCAAGAAGAGAAGCCCCCGCTTGGCACCACGCCGATGAGTAGGGGCATTCGAGACCCCAGGGGTGGTGCCTGATGTGCACAAAGAGCAATGAGGATGCTGAGATACAGGTAAGGTCTAAGACACAGAAGACAGACGACAAAAATGACACAGCACCACAGACGCAGCCTGGAACGCTCCTGCCCAATTGGGCTGAAGAGAAACCCCTTCCTTCCCTTTACATGCCCAAAGGGGCCCGCTCCTGCACAGCCCTCTCCCCTACGCTAACTTTACAAGCACTCCCTGCAATTCACAACCGTGGTCCCCTCCCCCCAGTCCCTCAACTTAGCTTTCAGGGGGCCAGGGGTCTGACTCCATCCTCGACAAAAAGCACCTTGGCTAACTGGGATGCGCCTGCAGTCGCCTGCTTCCGTTTTGCCATCTGAAAAGCAAAACGACAAGACGACAACACAGACAACACACAGGGCTGACAGTAAGCATCACACTGGCCAACACCAACCCCTTCCGCAACCACCTCCTCCTCAGAAGCACCGGCCTGCTCCACTCACCTGCTCGTTCCAGAGGCAGACGCCGCGGCCAGCGTTGCTTCTGCTACCTAAGATACCAAGAGACACAAAATTACCGCTTGCGCCCGTGACAAGTCGCCCACCCCACGCTCCTCCTCGCTGCCACCCCAGGTCACCTCAAACAGTGGTCCAATGCCTAATGCCGCCCACACACACACAGTCCCTGCAAAATCAAAAGAGACACACCTCACTGAAGAGCCACACAATATTTTGCTCTTACACACTGACCTGGCCAGCAGCAGCCTCACCGTCTCAGACCTCTCGTCAGCATGCTGCTCCACCTCTCCGCGGCTATGTGCGGCACCTGCAATAAAATCAAAGCAAAGAGGACATGCTGAGATAACGCCCAACACCAAAGTGTGTCCGCACCGATTCCCACTTTCTGCTCCTTTACCTTGGCTGCTGACCCGTGTTGCCCCTGCCATTTTGCAGGTTGGCACCTCGAAGCTCACATCCCACCTGAAAAACACAAACAACAAGCGATGCTTAGAACTTCACCAACAATGCACACTACAATAACAACTGCTACTTCAGCCCACGAGTCATGGCCCACCTTGCCCGAGTCACCTCTGTTACCAAGACCCTGCTTTGCATCTTCAAAACGGAGAACCCAAAACTTATAAGCTAGTCATACAGCCACCAGTCATATCTTCCCTCCAACACCACACACTGACCTTCTTATGGCACTCTACTTGCGTGTCCTCTGTCGCCCTTTGGCACACCGCTCATCCCTCTGCATCTGTGAAAGCAACATTAAACGAGTCACCCAGATTCAGAGCAACAGTTGACCAGTCCCAGAAGTCTTGTTTCCACTCACGTACACCATCTAGATTCCAACTACAGCCTGCTGTTAATAACAATCTGGTCATCCCCTGTGTCTCTGCCTAGCACTACAGAAACAACTCTCCTTGCCCACTGCATACAGGGCTACTTGCTCGGAAACGAACTCTACAACCTTTGCCTATAAA
Organism: Opisthocomus hoazin; assembly: GCF_030867145.1. Classification (NCBI taxonomy): domain Eukaryota; kingdom Metazoa; phylum Chordata; class Aves; order Opisthocomiformes; family Opisthocomidae; genus Opisthocomus; species Opisthocomus hoazin. The sequence goes on along the minus strand of NC_134416.1, from coordinate 109,412,049 downwards.
GTCTAGGGTTATCTACACGTTAGCCATAGGATCTCATTGTTATTCTTTTGCTTGCTGTCACTGCTATGCCCCCAGGTAGAGCAGCTCTAACCCAGACAAACATGCACAGACACTGCACACAGACAAGACCAACAGTGTGATGCAGAGACATAAAAAACTCTAAAAAGCACGACTCCTGGACCAGAGCTGCCATTGGGCAAGAAGACCTAGGGGGCCACAAGTAAGAATCTGTGGCAGCCTGAGAAAAGTCAAATGCTATGAACTGTGCAAAAAGACCTGTCCGCAACTCGCATGAAGTGTGCGCACAATGCCTTTCCTAAAGGCCTAAGAAGTTTGGGATGCCAGGAAGATCTCTCAGAAAAGATGACTAAAGAGACCGCTCAAGATCAGAGGTGCTGTCCCAGCCTGGAACAACGTTGCAAAAGCAGACAGAGCATAAACTTCCGAGACGCAAGACTTATCCATGCTTTACACTTCTAACACAAGCAAAGAAGTTCCCAGCTGGCACTGTAACGATGAGTAAAGCTATTCGAGATGCTAGGGATGGCACCCGAGACGCACAATGCCCTCCTTGAGTGCAAAGAGGACATTGAGACCTGAGGAAGGTCTAAGGCAGAGAAGACAGACTACGCAAACAACACCACCACAGACATAGGCTGGAACTGCCCTCCCTTGCATACACAGTGTTGTGCAAGAGTAACCTGCTTCCTTTACCTGCCCAAAGGGGCCTGTTCCTGCACAGCCCTGTCCCTACACTAACTTTACAACACCTCCCAACCTTGTTCCCCTCCCTCCAGACCCTCAACTTAGCTTTCGGACGGGCAGGGGTCAGAATCCCTCCCTGATAAAAAACACATTGGCTACTGCAGTCAACAGGTTCCACTTTGTCATCTGGAAAAAAATAAGAAAGCAACCACACCCCACAAACAATGATGACCATATCACATTGGCCAAGACCAACCTCTTCCATAACAAACCCCTCAGAAGCACCAGGGTGCTCCACTCACTTGCTCATTCCAGAATTGGATGCTGTAGCCATCATCGCTTCTGCTACCTAAGATACCAAGAGACACAAAATTACCCTTGCGCCCATGACAAGTCACCCACCCCACGGTCCTCCTCTCTACCACCCCATCTCACGTCAAACCGTTGTCCAATGCCAAAAGTGGCCCGCGCAGCCCCTGCAAAACCAAAAGAGAAGCACCTCACTGAGTTGCCGCAGGATTCGTTGCTCTTAGACACCAACCCAGCCCACAGCTGCTACTTCAGGCCACTAGTTGTGGCTCACCTTGCCCGAGTCGTCGCCGGTGCCCATATCCCCGACTCACTCATTGCTTGGCACCTTCAAAATTAAAAAGAAAAATCAAAACCTAAAAGCACGTCTGTCCTCTGACACCACATGTAAACCCACCTTCTTGCGACGCTCTGCTCACCTCTCCTCCGTCACCCTTTGGCGCACGGCTCGTTTCTCTGCATCTGCAAAAGACATATTGTAGAAGTTACCCCAATGCTGACCAATAACTTAATAATTCCAAAGGTCTTGTTTCCATTCAAGAACGCCACCTAGAGTCCAACTACAGCCTGCCATTAAAAAAACAAACACAAAAGAACACTAAGCTCTTCACATACAAGCCTTAACACCTTTGAGATTCAAAGGCCTGACATTAAGTCCTCTATCTGGAGATGCTGAGGCCCAGAGAATTCACACTTCATCTCTTGTGACTGTCATAACTACCTGTCAGCTGCAGGGAGACTTAAACCAGACAGACCTCATTGACATCCAATTGTGACTGCAAAACTAAACTGAGAGAGGCTGATGAACCCTCATCCCTTCCTCAACCATCCCCTCGTCTCAAAAGTTTAGAATCCCCTTCTCTGCTCCTGAACTGTCAAGGAAGGAATCCCACAGCCTCCTGACAGCTCCTTCCCGGTATTTGCACCCCTGAACCCCCCGCATCGGCCATTCCTCAGGAGCTGTTCCTCTGAGCCACACCCTGCGTTCTGCAGGCATCGCCCACCTTACACCTTCCCGCAGCCTTGGGGCTTTGCTACAGGCCCACAGAGTAAGTGAAACCCTGATGTTTATAATCTGTGAGGGGCCTGCCTTGAGCTACAAAGTTTCAAGGGACAACAGAGTCCTCTGAGCAATCGGGAAAGGCAATGAGCTGTCCCATACTCTAACAGATACTATGCCTTCTGTCCTTGCCACTTTCTTGAGAAATGCTCAATCTCTGTACAGATGCATACAAGATGCTCACCTTAACCCCTGCAAGATAATCTCATCATCAGTCCAACTAAGAGATGCGATGCCAGCAAGTTACACAGTATAGAGCAAAACTAGTGAAAAAAAAACAACGTTCCATCTTCAATCAAGTCAGGAGTTCCAGGACAGTGTAATGCACCTAGAATAAAAAGAACAATGTATTCTGTTAAACAATCTTGCCACCCCTGAATTCTCCATAAAAAATTACTGACCTGAAAAAAAAGGTGCAGATAAATATATTCTCTACTAGATCTGCTGCTGAGCCTTGACTCGTCCCGAACGTCTTACCTCAAACAGTCACCCCTGCTTCTCTAAATATCAAAATAGATCTCCCTGGGTAGCTTAGACAGCTCAAAAGTTGTAATCAACTGAAGGAACAGCAGAGCACTAAGACCAAAGAAAGCCAGGAGTGGAATGAGCTCCCTGATCACAGGCTGGGGGTCATATACTCCGAGCCTCGCCCACCACCCTTCCCACAGTCCCCTGGGAAAGGGGAGGGATGAACCACCAGAAGACATTAAGGCAGCCAGAGGAGCAGCAGTAAGTTTTCTCATCTGCCTTAAATTTAAAGCGTACAAAGCCTTGACCAGAGAAATTGACCCTTACTGAAAACAACAATGCCTGCTCTTTTACTATAACTGTCTCTGTTGCATCACCAACGTGACCTAATAAGTAGTTAAACCTCATTTGTCTGGGGTGTAGACAGAAAAAGATAGATGTCCTACTAAGCTACGCAAGAAAGTAGTTCATTAAATGCAGTAACAATATTATTATCAAAATATATGTGCTTACTTTTCCTATAAAACACCCAAAATGCTACGGGCTTACTTTTAATTTCTAGCAAGACCACGCATGCTACCTAAATTCCACCAGAAGTATTTTCCAGATAGGACTGAATGACAAAGCAGAATTAGATCCTGTAAGAATATAGTAACTCTGGTTGATAAGTAAATTATTTACTCTAAATAGCCGATGATTCAGAGCCACCTTGAAAGTCTCTCTGACTGACTGCCTTAAGAGAACTAGATGAGTCCCAAAGGGCAGAAAACAAAAAAAAACCCATGGAAATATAAGAAACAGATCAGAAAATTATATGAAGTGGCCTAATTAACACCTAAGTAGATAGAACAAATTAAATTGCAGAACACAACAAAGAACCACCATGGGAGTTGTGTCAATAAAAAGAGATGAAGGCTATCGCCTTCTCTGCAAAACTGAAGAGGACATCTGAGCTGACGATGGACATCTTTGCAGTACCGGATACCAAACAGAAACATACGACAAGACAAAAAACAAAAATACTGCTCTGGGGCACTAAGATGGCTTTGCAAAAGATTCTGGTAGAACGGGAGGCATCGTCACATGGATTACAGCGGTCCCGAGAGACCAATGAGATCTCAGGGATGTGGTGAGCTCAAAAGAGAATTGAACAAAGGACAGATGTTGTCTGGGGACTGAATCAAGGAGCACCAAATGGATGACAGGACAGAAAGATGAACTGGGGCAATGGATGCAGACTCGGGAAGGGTTCTGAGAGGAAAAGAGGGGTGCAAAGTGCCCTCACAAGCAAAAACAGGGCTCTAAGGCACAGGTGATGTGTTGCAAGAGCTCAGCAAAGGGAACAGAGGAGACCCGAGACCAAAGAGGCCTTAGAGATAACAAGGAGGAACTCCAAAGGGGATTTCAACAAAGTACAGATGTCATCAGGGGGCAGGGGGGCTGGACAAAGGCATGCTAAAGAGCAAAGAGTAAGATAAGAGCGCTCTGAAGAGCACAAACAGATAAAACCAAAAGGGAGCTAAAGTGCTACAAGAGTGCTGCGGAGTACAAGAAAGGACTCAAAAGACATTGTTCTAGAGAGCAGAAGAATTAGGAGGGGGCAAGGTAAGAAAAGAAGTCATGGAGACACAGTGAGGGCCTTGGAGTCTCAGGAGGGCATCTAGGCAAACTAGAGATAACAGAGAGGAACCGAACTGAGACACCCACGATGGCAGGGAAAAAGATACAGCAGCGCTTGTAGCAAAGAACAAAAAGGACGGAACAAGAGAGATGGAAAGGGAGATTAAGTGTTACAAGGTGCTGTGGAGATTGAGGAATGTCTCGGGGAAGCATCAGGACTGTGATAAGAGGGGCGTTGAGGGGTGGGGTGCTGTTGGACAAAGGAAGGCTTGGGGATCACACAGTGGAACTCGGGTGACCATCTGAGCAGAGTACATATGGTCTGAGGTGGCTGAGGACTGAATACAGGAATCCTAGGGAGCGTAGAGCAACAAATGAGCGTTCTGTGGCTCAAAGATGGCCCCACCTAAAGCACTACATGACGTGACGGCAACAGAGGGGTTCCGAGAGGGACAGACAAAAGGCAGCTTGAGGACACAATGAAGTAGTCCAGAGGGGATTTGAACAGACTACAGATGGCATCAGGTGACCAGGGACTGAACGGAGGTATGCTAGCTAGCGTAGAGGACAACAAGAGTGTTCTGGAGATGAAAGATTGCATCAGGAAAGGTTCTTAGGGAGGGAGAAGGGTGCAAAGTGTGCTACAGAGACAAAGGAATGCTGCGGGGCACGAGGATGGCCTTGGGAAGTACAATGACAACAAGGGAAGGGTTCAGGGAGTGAGAGAGAGACAGAGTGGCTCTGGGACAAGATGCAAAACTCCAGAGGGTGTTCCAGCAATGTACAGATGTCCTCAGGGGACGAGCAACTGAATGGAGACATGCTAGATGGCAGTGAATAAGGCAGGAGAGCTCTGGGGCACAGAGGAATCCTGAGGAAGGGTTCTGTCTGAATCAGAGAGAAAAAATAGTGATGGTGAACTAAAACAGAGAAAGACAATCTAAAGAGTGATGGCAAAGAAGCAAGAGAAGAAATCATTAAAGAGAGCAAAGGCAAAAAAAAGTAGTCAGATGTCACAGACGGAATGATGCGCTGCATTCATAACAGAGAAGCAACAAAATGTTTCTTGATACATAACAGCAATTTAACAAAATTTGATAGTATATGCGACAGTGGTTGAACAAGCTTCAATGGCAAAGTACACTGCATTATCTATTGCGTAGAAGACAGGGTCAGACAAAACTGTCATGGATACCCTTCCGTGGAGCCATGAGGTTCAGAATGGACCCCCTTGTATTCTAAATTCCTTCTCAGAGAGGAGTCTAGGTGCAGCTGGATCCAAACTTTGCCCCGGACTCGGTAAACAGTTTGTCTAAGGGATTATATGCGCACAATCCATCCTTTACATCACTTAGCCAAGACGTAAATAGGCTCAGCAAACTCAATAGATGAGGACACTGAAAAAAAAAATTTTAAAAGCAACAAAGTAGAGGACAGGCAGGAAGAAATAAAACACACAGACAGGGAATGAGTTGAATGTAGGCACAGAGAGAAAATTTAGAAAGCAACGGGGTACAGGTCACACGGGTAAGAATTTAAACATCGGGAGAGGGAGCTGGATAGACAGCCCAAGGGTAAGGACATCGGAGCAGCGACACGGCGTAGAGCAGAGGCGGTCACCGAATACAGACACAGGTCACTGGGTAAAGGGAGACTTAGAAGTGCAATTTTCCCAAAAAGGGGGAAGAAGGCTGTGTGGGAAGAGTGAAACAATAGCAGGTGGGGAGCCAGAAAGGGAGAGACATAGAAAGAAAACGTAGAAGGCGACAAGATACAGGGCAATGTTGGCAGAAGAGCAAAACATTTTGGGGAGCCAGAGAGCCCAAAAAGAAGATGGAGGCAGGGACAGGCAGAGATCTGGAGAAGCGTGGCAGGGATGGGCCCAGACACATGACTCACCACAGCTCCTGGCACTGGCAGGAGACCTTCACTGCCCCAAGGCTTCTCTCTCTGCCACCTTCCTCATCTGCAGTGCCGGCTGTCCCACTCTCAGACACCCAGGAGCAGGCAGCGGGTGCCTCGACACTTCTTTCCCACGAAGCTTCCTGGACACATGGCAGCTCACATACGCAGCCCATGGAGGCACCGAGCTCCCGGAGCCGTGTGCTGCTGGTGTGTTCCGTTGGGGATGGCTGGGAGCAATCCTGCCTCACCACGGAGACTGGCCGGTCCTTGCTGGAACCTCCCATTGCCTGCAGAACCCCCTTCAATTTGCTCCCCAGCCAGCTCCTGCAGGCAGGCATGCCCAGGCAGCCACCTCCCCAGCCAGAGCCCCTTGGCATAGCAGAGGCAGCCCCATCCTCACCTCACCGGCTCCACCCTGGGCTACCCTGGCCCATCCCCACCTGCAGCCTTTTGAACATCTTGGCCCAGCCCCATCCTCACCTCACGGGTCCCACCTGGGGTGCCCCAGCCCACAAATGGAGCCCATCGGGAACAGGGGCCATCATCACCCCCTCCCCTGGACACCACCACAGCCACTTGCTGTGGAAAATATAGAGGAGAAAATTTAAAAACTGGGATGGTGAACTAAAATGGAGACGTAAAATAAAATCTAAAAAGCGGGGGCGAGAGAAAGAGAAGAAATAACTAAAAATAAATACTTCAAAAAGAAAAAGGTAGGCATATGAAGAACATTTAAAAAGCAATGCGCATTAGGGAAGGAAGTACTTATGAAACAGACATAACAGAGAGATGCAGAAAGACATTTTAAAAAGCATGGGCACTAAGGAAAGACAAGAAATAATTAAAAAATAAAGGTGGACAAATAAACACAGCAAAAGGGATAAAAGTAGACAAAATTTTAAAAGCAACAGGGAGTACAGAAATGAGGAAAAAATTAAAAACAGACGACAAACTAAAGTGAGGACTTAGGAAGAAAATTTTAAAAGTGACAGTACTAAGGAAATACAAGAAATAATAAAAAAAATAAACGGAATAAATGACGCAGAGAAAGAACATTTTAAATGCACTAGGCATTCGAGAAATTGTATTATTGCGGCAACATCATGGTGGCGGTGGCGTCACAGAGGCCTCGGTGGCATGAAAGCGACAGTGGCGGCATCACAACAGCAGCGGTGTCATGGCAGCAGTGCAATCACCACAGCGGTGGCAGCAAAACATAATTGCAGGATTAAAAGGGCTTGACCGGAGCTATGCCCATGAGGAGATGCACTCGAGACTCTTGGGAGAGCTGCCGAGGTGCCTGCTGATCACAAAGGGCTATGGAGACATCAAGATGTGAGGAAGGTATGTGACAAGACAGAGACAGGAACTGCCCAGCCCTGCCACACAACACAAGAAAAGAAGCGCCTAACGGGCACTATGCCGACGAGTACATGCATTCGAGACACTAGGGATGGTGCCTGATGTGCATAACGAGCTCCTTGAGTGCAAAGAGCAACTAGGACGTCAAGACCCAAGGAGGGTCTACGGCGCAGCAGACAGACCACACAAACAACACAAAACCACAGACACAGGCTGGAAATGCCCTGCCCAGCACACACGAGCGTGGTGCTGCAATGAAACCTGGTCCCTTCGCCTGCCCAAAGGGGCCCGCTCCCAAGCAGCCCTCTCCCCTACACTAACTTCACAACCCTTCCCTGCAATTCCCAACCTTGTCCCCTCCTCCCAGCCCCTCAACTTCGCTTTCAGAAGGACAGAGGTCAGAATCCACCCATCCTCAACAAAAAAAGAAAAAGACATTGGCTAACGGGGATGCTCCTGCAGTCGCCTGGTTCCACATCGTCATCTGCAAAAAAAATAAAATAAAAAACAAAAAAACACACCCACACACACTGCTGACAGTAAGCGTCACAGCAGCCAACGCCAGCCTCTTCTACAAAGGCCGCCGCCTCACGAGTGCTGCGGTGCTCTGCTTATCTGCTCGTTCCAGACTCTGACACCACAGCCGTCATCGTTTCTGGTACCTAACATACCAAGAGGCACAAAATCACCATTGCTCTTGTGAGAAGTCACCCGCCCCACGCTGCTCCTTGCTGCCACCCAGCTCACTTGGACATTTGGAGTAGTTAAATTAAATCTGCAGCTTCTAGTCCCAGCCCCTCCTCTTCCCTCCGCCAAATTAACTAATGTAAAACTGTATTCTTTGCCATTAGGAGCTAGGGAAGGCATAGCACCCATACCAGCAGAACTGCAGAAACAAGGAGTTATAGTTCCCACCCACTCACCTTACAATTCCCAGGTCTGGCCAGTGCGAAAATCAAATGGAAAGTGGCAGCTATCAGTTATTGCCATTTAAATGCTAATACGGGACCACTAACCACTGCTGTGCCTTACATAGCCGAGCTCATTAGCACCATTCAGGAACATGCCACCCAATTTTAGCAACTATTGATGTTAGAGACATGTTTTTCATGGTTCCCTTTCAACCTGAACATCAAACCCACTTTGCTTTCACTTGGAAAGGACAACAATATACATTCACTAGGTTGTCCCAAGGACTTAAACACTCCCCTATCCTAGCACATCATGCCCTAGCAAGGGAATTAGAAAAAATCCCTCTGGATAAGGAGGTAAAAATCTATCAGTATATAGACGATGTGTTAATGGGGGGGGAAAGCGAGCAGCATCAGTTCACAAAGAGCAGGCCACAGTCATTAAACACCTAGAAGGGCTAGGTCTGCAGATTTCACCAGAAAAGGTACAACCTCCTACCCCTCGAGGTAAAATTCTTAGGGATCTAGTAGAAAGGAGGAGCCGTGTGTATTCCTGATGAGACTCTGACAACGTTAGACCAAATACGAATACCTACCTCAAAACGAGAATTGCAGCAGGTATCTGAGGGTATACACAAAAAATCAACTATACAAGAAGATTTCCCCTTAAGTACAAAAATAATCCTCCATCCCGTTATATGAGTTGCCCCTCTGTTTTCTGAACAACTAAAAGTTTGGTTTACTGATGCCTCAGCTAGACATGAAGGGAAAGTGTGGAAATATCGGGCAGTGGCTTTACAGATTCGAACTGAAGAAAAAAATCATAACAGAAGAAGAAGGTAGTGCACAAGTAGGAGAACTAGTTGCAGTCTGGAGCGTATTTCCAACATGAAGCTCAATCCTCTTCTCCTGTCAATACTGACTCTTCTGCTGTCTTTAAGGGGTGCAGAGAATGGGAGCAAAATGGGTGGGAGGTAAATCAGATACCTGTATGGCAGAAGGACAAATGGCAAGATATCCTAGGAACTGCGAAACAAGGAAATTTTACCATAGCCTGGGTAGCTTCCCATCAAAGTGGAGGCGATCTAACTAGCTAGTGGAACAACAAAGTAGATGAACTATCCCATTTAGCTCCCCTACAAAATGATCCAATAATGGAAAATTCAGAAAAATTACCTGAATGGCTGCACGTTAAAAGAAGGCATACAGGAAGCAAAGATCTCTACTGTGAGGCGCACGCTCGAGGCTGGCTCGTTACCAAGGAAAGGTGTCACACTTGTATTTCTGCATGTAACCTGTGTCGTAGTCAACTTGACAAACACCCCTTAGACCAACCTCCCTTAGACACTAAAAGCAGGAAGGGACTGTGGGAAATCAGGCAAGTAGATTATATTGCCACTTTCTGAAAACCCGAGGGAAAGAAACACATCGTAGTGAGAGTTGGAGTGGTATCTGGGCTTGTGCAAGCAGAGGCATTCGCCCATGCCACAGAAAAAAAATACAGTTCAAGCCCTAAAGGGATGATTCAGCTCCTTCCCCAATCAATCCAAACAGATAAGGGCTCACACTTTTCCGACAAAATAGTCCCAGACTAGGCCACTGAGGAAGCAGTCAAGGGGGTTTTTCATACTCCCTACTATGCTCAAGTGAATGGAATATTACAGAGAACAAATGATCTACTTAAAAGGTGTAACTACGTAAAAGTGCACACCGCGAACCCCGCCAGAAAACGCACGAAACCGGCAAAAAATACAGCTCGTCCTGCGCAACAGGGTCCTGCGCGCCACCGCGCATGCCCGGCCGCCGGGCGCCACCGCGCATGCCCGGCCGCCGGGCGCCACCGCGCATGCCCGGCCGCCGGGCGCCACCGCGCATGCCCGGCCGCCGGGCGCCACCGCGCATGCCCGGCCGCCGGGCGCCACCGCGCATGCCCGGCCGCCGGGCGCCACCGCGCATGCCCGGCCGCCGGGCGCCACCGCGCATGCCCGGCCGCCGGGCGCCACCGCGCATGCCCGGCCGCCGGGCGCCACCGCGCATGCCCGGCCGCCGGGCGCCACCGCGCATGCCCGGCCGCCGGGCGCCACCGCGCATGCCCGGCCGCCGGGCGCCACCGCGCATGCCCGGCCGCCGGGCGCCACCGCGCATGCCCGGCCGCCGGGCGCCACCGCGCATGCCCGGCCGCCGGGCGCCACCGCGCATGCCCGGCCGCCGGGCGCCACCGCGCATGCCCGGCCGCCGGGCGCCACCGCGCATGCCCGGCCGCCGGGCGCCACCGCGCATGCCCGGCCGCCGGGCGCCACCGCGCATGCCCGGCCGCCGGGCGCCACCGCGCATGCCCGGCCGCCGGGCGCCACCGCGCATGCCCGGCCGCCGGGCGCCACCGCGCATGCCCGGCCGCCGGGCGCCACCGCGCATGCCCGGCCGCCGGGCGCCACCGCGCATGCCCGGCCGCCGGGCGCCACCGCGCATGCCCGGCCGCCGGGCGCCACCGCGCATGCCCGGCCGCCGGGCGCCACCGCGCATGCCCGGCCGCCGGGCGCCACCGCGCATGCCCGGCCGCCGGGCGCCACCGCGCATGCCCGGCCGCCGGGCGCCACCGCGCATGCCCGGCCGCCGGGCGCCACCGCGCATGCCCGGCCGCCGGGCGCCACCGCGCATGCCCGGCCGCCGGGCGCCACCGCGCATGCCCGGCCGCCGGGGTCCCGCGGCCGAACCACTTTTCGGGTAACGCGCACACCGCGAACCCCGCCAGAAAACGCACGAAACCGGCAACAAAATACAGCTCGTCCTGCGCAACGGGGTCCGTGGCGGCACCAAGCGCAACGTGACCGGGAGCAATGCGTCTGCCCGGCAGCCAAGTCCGTGGAAACGGCACCTTCCCGGCCTGTCCTGGTCAGCATAGCCCGGGAGCTGGGTGCCAGAAGACCGCCCCTCCCCTGGTTGCCCCAGGGAACCAACGCGGCCGACCGCCAGCCCCCGCCCACGGACCGCAGCGCCCACCACACCGCGGTAGGCACTTTCCCCGGTGCCTAAGCTTGCGGGGACACCGTGCCCTCCCGCTGACGCACCCGGAAGACCCCCCGAGCCCCATAGCAGCCCCGCGCTTCACAGCGCAGCTCCGGCCAGCCCCCACCACCCGGCTCCGGTACGGTGCCGCACCCTCGCCACTCCTTGCTTCCGACAGGGTCCCGCTGTCCCGGCCGCCCCCCGGCAGGCAACACCGCCCTCCTAGGGGCTTTCCCCTGGACCCACCAGTTACTCGCCCGCCCCCCCCGCCCGCTCACCTTCTCCCTCGCTGCAGCCGCAGCCCGGTGACGTGCACTGACAGCTCTGCTCCTCCCTTGGCTCGCACCTGCTCCTCCACAGCCACCCGCAGCACGGCAGCACCAACCCCTTCACAGCCACCCGGGGTGGGGCAGCACCGGCCCCTCCACGGGCAGCCCCCCTATTAGAGGGAGGGGCCTTTGCCATCACCCTCACTGCCCACACCTGGGGCTCCTCCAGTCCCGGCCCACAGCTGCAGGCCAGCAGGAACAGAGGGCCCTCATCCCAGCCTCACAGTTCATCCCCTCCTCCCCTGGGCTCCTTCGAAGCCCCTTGCCCCATGCAAATGAAGCACAAACGCAGCTGGGAGGGCGTAGGGTACCACAGGTATTTATTCAGTCATGCACCCGATGGGTCCCGTGAGTAGGCCTGCTCCAGGACTCAGGGCACCCCCCAACACTCCCTTTGCCCCTCTGACACCTTGGCAGTCCTTCCTGGAGCTGCGCCCGTTGCTCCAGCGGGGAACAGTCGGTCAGTCGGCTCCCAGAGCGACGCGCTGCTTGGCCGAGGCTGCCAAAAATGAGGAGCAGGGTGCAGGATGCTACAAGAGAGGAGAAAAGTGACAGATGGCTGGACAGCGGCGGTGTAACGAGAAAGCACAAAGCAGGGAAAGGGACAGTGAGAGAAGGACGGGGACAGGCAGTCCCACAGAGATGGAGAAAGAAGCAGCAGAAATAAGGAGAAGGAGCAGGACAGAGACCAACAAAGGAGGATGGGAGCAGGATGCAGATGGAAAAAAAAACCTGCAACAGGCAGCATGACAGAGAGGAAGGAAAAAAAGAATAGGGGCAGAGACCTGGACTGAGAGAGTTGGACAAAGGCAAAAAAAAAAGCTGCAAAGACAAAAAAAGAAGCTATGAACAAAGGCAAAGGGGGAGGAATGCAACAACAAGGATAGGCAGCTGGGAGAGCTAACGGTGGAGGGAAGCGGCAAGGGTGGGGGGAACAACACAAAACAAACCACATAGCTACACATTACAGGGCAGAGAGGGAAGAATTAGGAAACAGAGACTGCGAACTGGAAGAAAGAGAGCTGGAGAGCAAGAAGAATAGCAATGCATACAGAAAGAATTCTAAAATAAGGTCATCAAGGAGCCAGAGACTGCGAGATGGAGAAATGACAAAAGCGACAGGCTACAGGGTGGAGAGGGAAGAATTAATGAACAGGGGCAGAGCGCCAGCCTGAAAGAGACCAAGAAAGCAGAAAGGCAAAAGGTCACACAGGTGATGGGGCAGAGAGGGAGGAATTAAAAAAATAGGGACAGGGAGACTGACAGAGAGAAAGGCAGAAAAAGCAACAGGCCACAGGGCAGAGAGGGATGAATGGATAAATAGCAACAGGGGACCGGACAGAGTGCGATGGAGAATGGAAACAAATAGCAATGGGCTCCAGGGAAGAGTGAGCAATTAACAAACAAGGACTGGGAGCTGGACAGCGAGACATGGAGAAAAAGAAAAAAAAACAGAGATGCGCTACAAGACAGACAGGGAGAAAATAAAAAACGGCGCCACGGAGCCGGACACAGAGAGATGGAGAAAGCAAAAAAAAAAAAAAAAAAAAAAAAGCGACAGGCTACAGGGTTAGCCCAAGCTGGGCAATGGGAATATTCCATACCATAGACTCACACGCAGCTCACGAATGGGGACTGGCCAGGGGGCCGAAATCGGCTCTTCTCATTTCCATGAGCTGGAATCCTCTTCTGGCTGGGAGGTCAAACTATTTTGTGAATTTAGCAAAATTCACAAGTTCCAGGTTCTGCTACCGCTGCTTGGGTACTGGCTGTAAATCGGTCATCAGGTGGTAAGAAAAACTGTATTGTATATAGTTTGGTTTGCATATTCATTATTATCATTATTATTATTTCTATTAGTAGTATAAGTATTAATATTATTAGTAGTGTTTCATTTGTTGTCTTATTAAACTGTCTTTATCTCAACCTACATGCTTTACCTTTTGTCCATTTCTCCTCGCCATCCCGCAGGACAGAGACTGAAAAAGAAGGATGGGGGAGCAGGACAGAGGCGCAGAAAAAACCTGCAATGGGCAGCACGACAGGAAGGGAGGAAAAAAGAATAGGGGCAAGGACCCGGACTGAGACAGATGGGGAAAGACAAAAAAAAAAAAAAAGCTACAAAACAGGGCAGAGAGGGAGGAATGAGACAACATGGACAGGGAGCCGGGACCGCAAACGACGGAGGGAAGGGGCGAGGGCGGGCAGGACAGCACGGAAACAAACCACATAGCTACACGCTACAGGGAAAAGAGGGAAGACTTAAGAAGTAGGGAGTGGGAGCTGAACAAAAGAGAGCCAGAGAGCAAAAAGCCACAGAGCAATGCGTACAGAAAGAAAGGGGGGGATTCTAAAACAGGGTCATTGGGGAGACAGACACAAGTAAGAAGGACAAAAGCAACAGGCTACAAGGTGGAGAGAGAAGAATCGATCAATAAGGACAGAGCGCTGGCCAGAGAGAGACCGAGAAAGGCAAAAGATGGCACAGGTGACAGGGCAGAGAGGGAGGAATTTAAAAACCAGGCACAGGGAGTCGGACAGAGGGAAAGGCAGAAATAAAAGGAGAAAAAGTGACGGGCCACAGGGCAGAGAGGGAGGAATGGATAAAGAGCAACAGGGGACCGGACAAAGCACAATGGAGAATGGAAAAAAAGCAAAAGCACGCTCCAGGGAAGACGGAGGGACTGAAGAACAGCGACCAGGAGCTGGACAGCGAGACACAGAGGAAGACCAAAAAACCAACGAAACAAAACCAGTGATGGGCTACAAGATGGGCTCGGGGAAACAAAAAACAGCGCCAGGGAGCTGGACACAGAGAAATGGAGACAGACAGACCAATAGCGTGGGGCTACAGGGGGCAGAGGGACGAATTAAACACTGAGGACGGGGAGCCAGACAGAGAGAGATGGGGATCGCGGAGAACAGTGGTGGGTGCAGGAAGAAGAGGCAGGAGTTAATAAATGGGGACAGGGAGCTGCACAGGGAGGGACCAAGAAAGGCAAACAGCAGCAGGGCATAGGGCAGAGAGGAAGAACTAAAAAACGGGGGCAGTGAGACAGACATAGAGAGATGGAGGAAAAAAAAAAAAGCAATGGGTGATGTGGCAGAGAGGGAGGCCTTAAAAAACAGGCACAGGAAGCAAGAAAGACTGAAGGGGGGGGGGGCAGGGCTGAATCCAATAGGCAACAGGACGGAGAGGGAGGACTTAAAAGTGAGGGACGAGGAGCTGGGAAGACAGAGAGGTGGAGAAAGAAACAGAATCACAACACGCTACAGTGCCAAGAAGGAAGAAGCTGAACAACAGGGACAGGGAGCCAGATAAAGAGAGCCAGAGAAAGAAAAAATACCGACGGGCTACAGGACAGAGAGGGAGGAATGAAACAATAGGGATCCGGAGCTGGGCAGTCAGAGCGGGAGGAATTAAAAATAGCCAAGGGCAATAAGGCAGAGAGAGAAGGCGGCAAAAACAGGGATCTGGACAGCGAGATGACAAAAGACAATGATAGTGATGGGCTACAGGGAGGAGAGGGATGAATGCAAAGACAGGGACGAGGCGCCAGATGCGGAGCAGGGCACACGGGAAGTACAGCGACAGCTAGAGAGCAGAGAGGGAGGAATTAAAACACAGGGACAGGGAGCCGGGGAGGGAGCTGGAAAAAGGGGCGGGGGAGGGGAGACGAGGAGGAATTAAAAAATTGGGATCCAGAGCCCGAGAAAGAAGTAAAATTGCCACAAGCTGAAGGGCCCAGAAGGAAGAAATTGAAACCCAGGGAGCAGAAGCCAGCCAGAGAGAGATGCAGAAAGGAAAAATCACGATGGGCTCCCAGACGGAGAGGGAGGAATTTCAAAAAGGAAGGGAGCGGGAGCCATGCAGAGAGAGAGACAGAAAAAGGGGAGATAGCAATGGGCCACAGGGCAGCGAGGGAAGAATTGATAAGTAGGGACAGGAAGCTGGAGAGAGCGCAATGGAGAAAGAAATGGCCGGGGGGGAAACACACCACCACCACCACCTGCGACAGGCTACAGGGCTAGCCCAAGCTGGCCAGTGGAAATACTCCGTACCACAGACATCACGTGCAGCTTATGAATGGGGGCTGGCTGCGGGGCAGGAATCGGCTCTTCTCGTTGCCGCGAGTTGGAACCCACTCTCATCCGGGAGGTCAAACTATTTTGGAATTTAGCGAAACTTGCGATTTCCGGGTTCCGCAATCGCTGCTCAGGGACTGCCTGTGAATCAGTCATCGGGTGGTGAGAGAAACTGTACTGCGTATAGTTTGGTTCACATGTGCGTTGTTGCCATTATTGTTATTATCATCATTATTAGCATTACCAGCAGTATTTCCTTTCTTGCCTTACTAAACTGTCTTTATCTCAACCGACAAGTTTTACCTTTTGTCCATTTCTCCTCTGCATCCCGCTGGGGAGGGAACGGGGTGGGGGCTGTGAGCGAGCGGCTCTCTAGTGCTTAGTTGCCGGCTGCTGGGTTAAACCAAGACAGACAGAGAGGGAGGAATTAAAAAAAAACAGGACTGGGAGCAATCTACAGAGAGACGTCTGGGAACAAAAGTGTAAAGAGCAACGCGTACAGGGCAGAGAGGGAGGAATTCAACAAAAATAGTATGTAAACACAGGGAGCCGGACAGAGGGACACAGAGAAAGAGAAAACAGCAATGGGCTACAAGACAGAGAGGGAGGGATTAAAAAATCCTGGCAGGGAGCCGGACCGGGAGAGACGGCGAAAGAAATGAAATTGCACCGTGTCACAGGGCAGACAGGAAGATGAAACTGAAAAACAGGGCCTGGGAACTGGAAAGAGAGAGCCAGAGAATGAAAGCACTCCTGACGGGCTCTAGGGCAGAGACAGGAGGAGTGAAAAAACAGGGGCGGGGAGACAGAGAGAGAAAGAGAGAGAGAAATAAGAGGGGGGGAAAGCAACAGGCCACAGGCTCCAGAGGGCGGAAGTGCAAAAGCGGGGCTGAGAGCCGCACAGGGAGAGGGTGGAGAAACAGACCTGCAGAAGTGACAGGCTACGGGGCAGAGAGGGAGGAACTTAAAAAAATCAGGACCTTGAGCCAGACCGAGAGAGACGGAGAAAATAAAAATGGCAACAGGTAACAGGGCAGAGAGGGAGGAATTATAAAACAGGGACAGGAAGCCAGAACAGAGAGACTGCGAAGGCAAAAAGTCCCAACAGCTTCCACAGAGAGGGCGAGGAATTGAAAATTAGAGACAGGGAGTTGGACAGAGAAAGACAGAAAAAGAAAAAGAGAAAAAAGACATAGATGCAGAAAGGGAAAAGGAGCGATGGGCGGCAGGACAGAGAGGGAGGAATTCAAAATGAGGGGCAGGGAGCAGAATAAAGAGAGATGGAGAGAGAGGCAGACTCGCAACGTGCTACAGAGCTGAGAAGGAAGACCTTGAGCCACAGGGACAGGGAGCCGGACAGAGAGTCCCAGAGATGGCAAAAGTACCGACGGGCTATGGGGCAGAGAGGGGGGGAAAGCAAAAACCGTGATCGGGAGCCAGACAGAAAGAGATAAGGAAGGAAAAAAAAAAAGCCACGGGCTACAGGGCAGAGAGAGGGAGGACCTAAAAGATGGGGACAGGGAACTGGTCAGACAGAGATGGAGAAAGCAGGTACAAGGGAGTGGGGAGGGGGCTGGAGGGGGCAGGGAGGAAAAAAAGCCAAAAATCACAGCAGTGTGGGAAAGAGAGGGATCCAGGGGAGAGCCTGGATGCAGAAGAGACGCGACAGGGCCCCGAGGGCCTGGCACTCACCGCAGCTCTCGCTCTTGGCACTGCCAGGAGACTCTGCTGCTTCCCACGCTTCTCTCTCCTGCTCTCCTCCATTCCTCTTCCGTAACTCTGGTTGCTTGGCTGTCCCCTGCCTAAGAGAAAACGTCCATGTCTCACAGCTCTTACGAGACGAGGCTCCCTAGGCACGTAGCCTCGCTCGCTCACGCACTACAAGCAGGAACAGGACAGAGGAAAAGAGAGACAGAGAGGATGACAAGCGGGCAGCAGAACTGACGGATCAAGAGAGAAACTGAATCGGGGGAATAAAGAACGCTGGAGGGAGACAAAAGTAGAGAGAACAAGCCAGATGGACGGAGGCAGGAGACACACAGATCAGGCCAAAGAGGTGGAGAAAGTAAAAACAGTGATGGGCTGCAGGATGAGAAAAAAGGCCGAGGAACAGGACAGAGGAGAATAACGGGACAGCAAGCTGGACAGGGGCATATAGCAAGAAACAAAGGGACAGGCAGCAGTATGGAGATACACAGACAAAGAGTTACAGGGAGGATGGAGGACAGAGAGAAGGGACAAGGAGGGGGGCACAGATGGAGAAAGAAATATTGCGGAGAGGCGAGGAAGAAAGCGACAGGACAGAGGCAGGGAGGTAGAGAAAGGAAGAACAAAGTAGCGATGAGTAGGAGGCCAGAGGGACAAGGAAAAGACAGGAGGAAGGACAGAGTGACAGAGAAAACAGGTGAGGGACAGGATGCCAGAAAGAAAGATACTGTGAAAGTGCAACAGGGAGCAGGACGCTGGGACAGACAGCAAACGAGAGCAACAGAGAGAACGGCAGCGAGGCGGAGCACGAGAGAAAATAGGGACTGAGAGCAAGACCGAGGGGTGAAGCAATAAATAATGGGGCTGGGGAGCAGGACAGCAGAAGAGAGAGACAGAGAGGGGGACACGTAAGACAACCGCAAACTGAGAGGCAGAAGGAGAAGAGCACAGAGGGTCACAGACAAAAAGAGAGGGACAGCAGAAAGAGAAAAACAAGACGAGGGAGAAGGACTGAGAAGCAGAGAGAAAAAGGGTACAGGGAAAAGGACAGAGATGCAGAAAACAAGGAAAGACTGGAGCCAGAGCACAGGGCAAAACTGACAAGGACAGGGAGCGGGACAAAGGGATGGAGGAGGAAAAAACAGTGATGGGCCGCAGCACAGAGGAAGAGAGAGAATAAGAGCAAGAAGAGCAAGGGAAGAAGAATGACAGAAGGGTGTTGACAGGGACACGTACAAAGGAGGCTTGGGGGACACACACATCGGAAGGGTAGAAAGGAAAGGGAGGGATGGGGAGCAAGACAGCGTGACAGAGCGAGACAGAGGGAGTGGAGTGCAAGGACACAGAAAAGCAGAGGTACTGGGAAGAGGAAAGAACGTCAGGGAGAGAAAGGCAAGGGTGGGGAGCAGGAGAGAGAGAGGTGGAGAATGAAAAAACAGCCATGGTCAGAAGAATAGAAATGCAGAGAATAAAAAATTACTTCCAGGCAGCAGGACAGAGGGACAGAGCAAGAGGAAAAAAAACCAACAGGGAAAAGGACGGGTAACGCACAGCAGGACACTGCGGGAGTGAGAGGGACAGAACACAGAGCAAGGCAGAGGAATGAAGAGAGAAAAAAAAAAAAACCCAACAAATAGAAAGGGAACTGGACAGAACTAGGCAGCAGGGCAGAGAGATGGAGAAAGAAAAAACAGGGACAGAGGAATAGACAGGCAAAGAGAGGGATGGGGACCAGGACAGTGGGATACAAACACGGAGTAGGACGTGAGATTGCAGAGAGAGAGGTCCAGGGAAGCGGAAAGAATTACAGAGAGAAAAAGGGGGGAGGGGGGCGGTGATAGAGGGGACTGTAAGAAATGTGAAACTATAACAAAAAGCCTTAATATTTTCTAGTTTTTAGTAGTCTTTAGTACTGTAACTTGTATTTCTGCACGCATAGTGATCTAACAATATAACTGTTACACTAATCCCTGTTTTCTCATTAAGGAATGTAGTGGAAGGACATGGGCACAAGCTATCACTTAGTCGTTAGACAAAATAATTAAGTGAAACAAAAGTGGTCTTGATTCTCAGCAAATAATTGGGATAATTGTGGGATAAAAGAGACTCCTAAATAACTCTACTCCAGACAGCTCAGCCTTGGGAGGGCAAATGCGCTAAGCTACAGAGATAAGAAGGCACCAAGAGAGCAACAAGACCGGAGCAAAACAACCTGAAGGACATGATATACGTGATGCTAGAACTGAGTTTGCGCAGAAGCAAATGTCAATCAGTGAACAGCGTGATGAAGAGGACGGACCTTCATCTTGGGACCCCCGAAGACCACCCAAAGATACCAACAGACATGCGTGAAAGATATTTACATATGCTAATTAGTTCCTAGAAATATAATGAATAATTACCTGTGTGATTGTATTTAACCTGAAACAACAGGGTGTCTGGCGCGCACGTTTGGAGGAGAAATCCCCCATGTGCCCGGCGCCGCAATAAAGAATACCTGCTTAACAGTATACATTGTACTGTTAGGTTTTTCTTACCGGATCTTCGAATCAGCGGGGAGCAGGTCAGAGAGCCACAGAAAGGAAAAACACTGCTGTGGAGCAGCAGAAGGGGACGGAGAAAGAAAGAGAGGGAGGGGGAGCAGGGCAGAGAAACTGAGAGAGAAAATAAGCGATGGGGAGCAGGGCACAGCACTAGGAAGAGGAACATAAGACAAGGGAGAAGACTGAGGAGCTCAGAGAGAAAGAAAGGTCGAAAGAAAACACCAGAGGGGTAGAGAAATCAAGAAAAACAGGGATGAGGAGCCTTGCAGAGACGGAGCAAGAAAATGTAGGGCCGGTGAGTGAGAGATGGGGGCAGGGGGAGGAGATGAAGAAGGAGAGACAAAGATGGCAACAGAGCGCAGGACACACAGACACAGAGAGAAAAAGGACAGTAAATAGGAAAAAAGGGACCGAGAAACAAAGAAAGGGTCTGATTTAGACAAAGAGACCAAGAAGGAGGCGGGGGAGGGGGTGCAGGGAAACCCCAAAACAAACCAGCACGGGGCTAGAGAACAGAGAGAGAGAGAAAGAGAAGAAAGGGCCATGAAGCAGGACAGAGAAGGAGAGAAAGGCAAAAAGGGAGAGCCGGCTGGACAGGGACGTATAGCAAGGAACGACTGGACAGGCAGCAGGACAGAGAAATAGAGACAGGGAGCCAGCTAGAGAAATTCTGGAGGGAGAAAAAGAGGGAGACGAAGCAGGACACAAACACAGACAGAAGACGGGAGGTACAGGGAAAGGAAAAGAAAAAGAGAAAAAAAAATCACAGCGGCGTGGGAGAGAGAAGGATCCAGGGGAGGGCCCAGGACGCAGAAGAGGGGTGACAGGGCCCCGAGGGCCCGGCACTCACTGCAGCTCTCACTCTCGGCACTGCCGGGAGACTCTGCTGCTTCAGATGCTTCTCCCTCCTGCTCTCCTCCCTTCCTCTTCCGTAACTCCGGTCGCTTGGCTGTCCTCCACCTAAGAGAAAACGTCCATGTCTCGCAGCTCTTACAAGACGAGGCTCCCTAGACACGTAGCCTCACTCGCGCGCTCCACAACCGTACCATGCTGCTGCTGATGACACATACAGACCCTGCGGGGCACACTGGCGGCCTGGCCTGCTGCGGGCTACCAAGAGGGAGCCTTCCTCACCCGCAGAGGCAGGCTCTCTCCTGCCTGCAGCGCCAGGCAGCTGCCAGCCAGGTGGCTTTCCATTTCTTCTTCTTCTTCTTCAGCCTTCTCGGGACTCTCCAGCTTCAGCCGCGCCACCTCCTGTCCGCAGCCACTCAGCGCTCCGCGTCTCCCTTTTCGCCCCCACGCCGCCAGGAGAGCCAGGCCCGGCACACACAGCCCACACAAGCCTGGAGCGGGCGCAGCCAACGGCATCCCCAGGGCAGGAACGGACAAACTCGTCCTCAGCGCGGCCCCTGCCACAGAGAAAGAAGCAGCGGCGACCGCGTTAAGGGAGACTGAGGCACGCTCGAGGGCCAGCGTGCCGCCCGCACCACGGGCCTTGGGGGAGGCCGGGGGCTCCGGGACAGGCTTCAGGGAACGTGCTGGAGCTAGCGGCGGCTGCGCGGGGCGAACGGGGCCGGGGGAGCGCTGGCGAGCTGCGAAGGGTGCCCGCCTCCTTCCCCTCTTCCCTTCCGTCACCTCCCGCCTCTGGCCCCGGGGCTGCCCGCACCCGGCTCGCCTCCAGCGCACCAGCAGCCTGCCGCAGCGGGCGGCTCGAAGCTTCCCGTCCCACCACCCTCGGGCAGCCACCACGCACCCCCGCACCCGCCGGAGGGGAGCCCGCGCCTCACCGCTGGCCTCTCTGCTCCCCCGCCGCCCCAGCAACCGCCATCCGGCCGCCGCCATACTGCTCCGCCGCACCGCGCATACGCCACGCGTCGACAGCGCGCCGGAGGGGCCAGTCCCCTCGAAAAGCGCCGGGCTGCAGTACCGCATTGCGGCCAGAGGGCGGCAACAGCGGGTACGGCGCGGCGCCGCCGCCCAGCTCCGGCTGCGGGGAGCCCGCGCCGCCGGCAGGGGGCGGCACCCCCGCACGGCTCCGGGCAGCGCCCTGCCGCGCGCCTCCCGCTCCGGGCAGCCCCCGACTCGCGGCTCCGACACGGCGCCGCACACCCGCCCCTCCTTGCCCCCGACACGGACCTCGCCCGCCCGGGGGCTTTTCCCAGGGACCCGCTGCTCCATCTATCTCCCCACACACACCCCGCGCTCACCTTCTCCCTCGCTGCAGCCGCAGTCCGGCTACGGCTCCGCTCCCCCCTCGGCTCGCACCGGCCCCTCCACAGCCACCCGGGGCACGGCACCACCGGCCCCTGCACCGGCAGAGGGAGGGGCCGTCGCCATCAGCCCCGCTGCCCGCACCTGGGGCTCCTCCGGCCCCGGCCCACGGCTGGAACCCACGATGCCGTCATTGGGCAAACACAAAGACTCTCTGAAGCCGTTTGGGCATTTCAGCAAGCAGGCAGGCGTTCTTTATTGCAGCGCCGGACACATAGGGCACGGCTCCTCTCAGCACGCACAGCACCTCCGCCACTCGAGCGGCAGTACCGAACTTTGGTCACCGGGTGGCAGCAGCGAGCTCTTGGATGCGGCGCCACCGCGCATTGGCGCCACCCGAGCCGCAGTACCGCACTTTGGTCACCGGGTGGCAGCAGCGAGCCCTGCGGCACGCGCTCTCCAGGTGCGGCCGCACCGCTTTCTGGGGACCGGGTGCAGCGGGAAGGCTGCAGAAAAACACACGGAACCGGCCACAGAACTACCCTTCGTCCCGCGCAGCGGGGGCTGTGGCGGGACCAAGGACAACGCCTCGCCGCACATGCCCGAGAGCACTGCGGCTGCCCGCCAGACGAGTCCCTGAAAACGACACTTCCCGGCGTGCCCTGGCCAGCGCGGCTCGGCCGCCCGGCAGCCGGAAGACTACACCTCCCGGCATGCCCCGGGGAGCAGCGCGGCCAACCGCGAGCCCCGCGCCCCAGCACTACAGCTCCCAGCACGCCGCGGGAGCTGCGGGCCTCGGCTTGCGGGGACACCGTGCCCGAAACGGCACCACCTCTTTCGCCATCCCGTCTCAAGCACAAAACTATTTTGTAATGTTTTCAACACCTGATTATGGAGCATTTTCATTAAAAAAAATTGCTACACATACAACAGATAGGAAAAGGCAAGAGTTGTTGTAATCCGTTAACAGTTTTAAAAGATTACATTTATCTCACCAGGTACCTTTTATACAATGTCTTGACTTGTGTAATAGTCACTCGCACTTTTGGATTTACCTGTGCAAAGAGGGTGTCCAGCGCAGGTGGCAAATAGCTATACAAGGTGCAAAATACGGGGGGGGGGGGGGGGGGGGGGGGAAATCTGGTCAGCTATATTCGTTACAGACTGAATTATGCATTCGTTTCTAGAAACAGGGAGCATTCCACTTTAATTGATAGACATAATGCAGCACTTGCAGTTTATTATCATAGTGAAAAGGGCACAGCTGAGACTTGCTTAAAAATGTATTTTCATGGTTTGGTTATTCAGAGCAACATCAATAAGATTCTCGGTGGATGTTTGAGATGGACAACAGATTCTGCTAGCTAAGTGGTACCTGTCCATCGAGACCACTGCTTTTGGCTACAGCTTTTTAAAATTAACACAGACTTTTTCTTCCTGAGTTCTTGCAGTTCTAAAGAACAATCAGACTTACTATCAGTTCATGGCAGGCTGTCAGTAGGACCGTTACTGTGCTCAGAGTTGGGCTTATGCTTAACTGAATTGCTGGATCAAGATGATAGAATGTCAGGAAGCAAAGAGCAGAAACGTTTGTTCTTCTTGGCAGCAGCATTTTCAAGTTTTCATGAAGTGTTTTTTTTCTCTCAAAGAATTCTCAAGGGGAGGGTGGAAAAAAGCTAATGCTAGGGGTGCTTTAGTAGTCTTATGTTTTAACCTATTTGTTCTAAACAGCTTTTTAAACTGGTAATCCTGTTGCCAAGGCTAACTCTTTAAATAGAAATAATGTATTTCTTAATTTGTAATATTATTATTAGGTGTATATTGCTTTTGTTCAGTTAGCATTATTACAAACAGTAATGGGGTTACTATCTTTACCATTATTAAGTTCATGGTTTAATATTTTTGGGCAACTTGGGAGGGTGATCTTTACATTCTGTCACATCCTTCTTCCCTTTGTACCCATACTAAGTTTTCAGTATTATTGTATACTACCGACAATATTAACAGACTAGTAAGTGTGTTGTGGCAACACTATAAATGCTTTGAAGTCAACAGAATCAATTAGTCTTTAGACTATTTGTAAACTACATTAAAACAAGAGTGATGCTTCTCTTTCTAACTAGAAAAGTGCTAAGAAAACCAAGAAAACACAGCATTCAGATCGCTTGTGATACTGTTACTGCATGACCATAATGCAAATAAGTCATTTGGAGTCTTACCTTCATGATAACGTTCATAGATAGCTTAGTGCAACAGACTAGAGTAACTAATTTTTCACCCTTTTGAAGGTCTGAGCCATCAATAAAAGATGGCATCAGAAAAAATTGCTTATTTGACTTATTTTGGTAACATACATATTAGAAAAATCAAAAGTTACAATTTTGTGCTTTTGTGTCACCACTGTCTCCTCAGGCAGCAAAGTATTTAAAGCTCAACTGTAAGCACCAATATTCTTATAGAAGTGTTTTGTCAGATAAGAACCAGTGTCTCGCACAGCACTTTTCACCTACAAATTTGTAGCCAGAGTCAGTGTATTCCTCCCCTTGCAGTTTCCTCCGTGCTGTCCAGATAAACAGCAATAACCATGCTAGTGCTTTAAAGCTGTTAAAGATAAATCCCTACCCAGGTAACTCAGTTTAAGCTTCTGTATTAAAGCACCTGTGTAGAGCAGAGTTTCTGATAAGCTTCCGTGCCTACCAGAAATGGTTTGCTCTGAGCAGACTGCAGATGTTTCTAAAGATTTTTATTGTAGTACTTCCTGTCTGAGAGTTGCAATGGTTAGTGACAACTGGAGATAAAGTGGACTTCAGTTAACCGGTAACCTCTTTTTTAGAATTAAGATACAAACTTCCCCAGTTTCCATTTAAAGTATGTATACTATGTATGTATTATATAGTGGTTATTTTAATTGAAAAATGATGTTTCAGGGAGTGGTCAAACTCATTTTGGACCACAGCTTCAGTGAATAAGCAACTTTTCACAATTGTTGCTTGGGATCCTCGGGGATATGGACAGTCCATTCCTCCATCTCGAGACTTTCCTCCAGATTTCTTTGAGAGGGATGCAAAAGATGCTGTGGATCTTATGCAGGTAAATTTGTCCTGAGATTTTTATATTTTTATATATATATATATATATTTAAAAGCTGTTTTCCTTAAATTTTAAGAAGGAAGAAGAATACTGTTAAGCAGGTTGTTTCCAGCAGACAGCAAGTTATGCAAAAGAGCATACAAATGAAGGCTTAAAGCTGGGCAGATGCATGCTGTTCTGGAAAATATTTTCTTCTTCCGTCTCTTCTGCAATATACATAGAGGTTCAGCAGTGGGAATTAATTATAAAGCAATATGTTTTTATTCCAAGACCCTGCCCTGAGAGGTTTGCAGCCAAGATCCAAGTAAGTTTAGGTAAACTGTATATAAAAAACAAAGTCTATGCTAAGTGGTTTAACTGAAAGGATTACAGTAGCGAAAGGTTCTTAGAAAATTTTCTAGCTGATAGAATCTTGGCATTTTGCCTTGAGCAGCCTATTTCAAGAAACATTTAATTCTAAAAATTAACTTGACACTTTGCATTTTACAGCATATTACTGAAATAATTTGTGTGGGAAATCGATTGTACTAGATCTTAACAACTAATACAGCTGTTGTGATTGTAAGGAGTATGACCTAAAGCTGTTATTACTTCTCCATCTTGCAGAATTTTTTATTTCAAATCTATGTTTCTGTGCTCCTCTTTTATTCTGTCCTGTGAGTGCTAAGACTATTTTCTGCTTTAGTTTTAACTAATATTTTGGCTTTGTTATGTTAAGCTATACAATCTCTTTGGCCATGCTAAGAAAGTTGGCAGAGCGTTAAAATTCCCAAAATATGAGACAAGATTCAGACAGTCAGTCCAACTGTATTTCTGTAATGAGCAGTAACCTTGCAGAAAGCCATCTGAAACTGGAAATGCAGCCTTCCTGGAGCATTCTGCATAGCAAAACAGAATAAGTCTGACAGCGGAGTCAGGATTAAGACACAGTTTTGCCCTCTAACCATAAAAGCAATCTCTCTGCGCTGTAAATCACCAATTTCTTCTGCTACGCAAACAAAGAAAATAAAGATGGTGCCATGGATAGGTGACAAGCTTTCAGTCTGAATGGTTGTAACCCCCTTTCCTGCCTCTATTCAAATACTAATAAACGCAAAATAGAAAACAGAGCTGTCACCAAAGAGTGTGTAACCACATAGCTTCCAGTCAAACAGGACAGCAGCCTACCAGTCTCTAAAGCTGCCAAAATAAATGAGATGTAGCATCCTGTTTTTTTGAAGATGTTAGTTGATATAAGCATATAATAAAAATTATTAAAATCTTCCCAAGCATGGGTAACTTGCTTCTATTTTAGCATAACATAAAGGATAGCACAAATCCCAAGGAATCATCCCAACTAGGATTTCCAGAATAAAACTAAGTCACAACTCCGGCAGAGGGCTTTATAATGATGTATGATTTGCATACATCATCTGGCCTACACTCGGCCAAAAAGCCCATCCATGTAGGTGAGCCTTCAGAACCTTTATTCTACGCTCCTTCAGATTCTGGTATCTCTGCTGGAGCTGTGAGTCCTGAAGGTTTCTGTGAAATAACAAAAGCTGAAATTCTGCAGGGTATTTACCTTGGTGCAGAGGACACCACTCTGCATCACCGTATGTGTTCTGTGAAGGAGTTTTCTTGAAATAAAAGGAGTATAATGGAAATAAGTCTGCTTTGCTGCACTCCATCCCAGTGTCTAATGCTAGCAAAGGCCAATAGCATTAAAACAGTTATTATGGAAATAATCTGGTGTTGATATTTAAGAGGTTCTTACCCTTCAGAGCTACTGTCCTAGCGAAAGGATGAGCTTGGGCTTCTCCAGGTTTCTGTACATCAGCCGCAACTCTTACTTGTGGTATAGTCCCTGTGATCCAATGAAAGCGTACAGTGCAGAGTGCTGTTGTATTGCAGCTCACTGTTGTAAGTTACTACTGTCACAGCATATGTGATCATTTGATTGCATTTCACACACGCCTGGATGGAGGAGGTGATTTCAAAAGAGATTTTGTTCACTTATGGGGTAAAGCCAGCACAAAATCACCCACAGAACTGAGCTGTGCAACCAGCCGTGCAGCCATCTCCCAGGCTATTGCCAATGTTAGGTAGAGGTCTGTCCCGTAAGTAGATCAACATTAAAGCAAGCAAACATGCATACCAT
This sequence comes from Opisthocomus hoazin, assembly GCF_030867145.1. Taxonomy (NCBI): domain Eukaryota; kingdom Metazoa; phylum Chordata; class Aves; order Opisthocomiformes; family Opisthocomidae; genus Opisthocomus; species Opisthocomus hoazin. Next base: position 109,384,597 of record NC_134416.1, on the reverse strand, counting down.
ATTCAACACATCTGCTACATCATGTTGGTTTTTGGAAGGCCGCAAAAGATATATTAAATTCCTCCTGCTGGAGAGGCACCCCGAGACAACCCAAAGAATGCATCAAGATAATGGCTAGTAAACAGGAGAGATACTGGAGGCAAATAGACCTCAGCTGAAGCACCGGCAGATAAACTGGTATGAAGAACAAAAAATTTTAATCAGTTATTCCACCCATCAGCTGACTTTGAGATCCATAATTTGCTAGTGGCGGTAGGAGGACAGCAGCAGCAACAGCAAAAACTTAAGCTTTACAAGCACTGCTACCAACTCCTGAAGCTTGCCAAGACACAAGTAACCCTTCAGCAGCAAGACACTGAAAGTTGGTCAGAGATTACTTTTTCAGCAGGCCAGGGCCAACTTGTGATCAGCTGCTAAAATTCTAAGTTCTCTTTTCTTGCTGTCAGCTCTTACTTTAAATGTCCTTTTCTTTCCCCTACCTTATTTCTTTGCTCTTTAGTAACTATAGCTTAGCAGAGTGAAATCTAATATTGAACAACGCCACAGGGAGCCTAATACCAAGGAAGAAGCAAAACCAGAAAAGCCTTATTATGGTGATAGAAGTTTGCTAGGTGTTGAGTTGGCTGATAAATTTATGCCTCACTTAAGCATCAAGTTTATAAGCAGGCTAGAAACTACTTTTGCTCTCTCTGTAGTTGTTTCTCTCATTGCCTGCATTTCTGCTTGCTTCTGTCCAAAGAAGGCAGGCCTGGACGTCCAACACTAAAACACCAAGCACCAAAACAGCTCATTCAACTAACTTGCTCTTTTTCCTCCAAAAGTACTCTATCATTCTTAATTACATCTAAAAAGCTGTAACTCCTGGAAAACAAACAAACCAACCAACCAACAAAACCAAAAGAAACCCCTTTGAAACCTTTATGTTTGTTTGCAAAAGAGTTCACAAACTGAGGCTTCTGTATGCAAAATTGCAAATACTGCTTAACCATTGAGCATCTTCCTGGCCCAACCTCCAGGCGCGTTTGCTACCGAGCGCCTTTGCCTTCCGCACCCTCTGCCCAATGAACGCCACACACAAAATCATCTCTCCTGCCCCTGCTGGTATCCTCTGCCACAGGCTGTGGCATCAGGAAACAAGACTTTGAAATGCTAGTGGAAAGCATTGTACAAGTCAGGGAGAATTAAGGTCTTGTTTGCAATATTTTTTGCCCTGAGCCTTCCTTTTGAAGAAGGAGGAATTTCATTATTAATGTTTTGAATTTGAGTTCACCATGAAGTAACATTTAAAATGTACACTTAAAAGCCTCAGAAAAAATGTGAATTAGGCACTAAAGTTTGATACAATCCTGTAGCAAATACTTTGAGTGTTTTTTGGTTGTTACGGAGCAGATTAATTTTTTTTCAGATTAGCTAGCATCAGTAAATTAGATCACTGAGTTTTTCAAGTCTTAAATTTTAAGTCTTAAACATTTTTTGAGTCTTTAACTTCTCTTTTTCTTGAATTCATCTTGGTCTTGGAGAACCCACAGATTCTTGATACCATCAGGCTCTCTGAAAAAGTCTTTACTCTCCATTGTAAATAAACTTATCTTAATTGCAAGAGGGGTTTTTTACATGCAGCAAAAATCTAATATGGCTACTGCCTATTTCATTAAATAGTTGTAGAAAATTGGAAGAGCAGGTATATTTTTTTTTTCCCAAAATATTTGACCTTAAGTATGTTTATGTATAGGAGGAAAATTGTATTTTGTAATTATGAAAGCTAACTATAGTTCAGCTATGTAGTGTTGTGTCTAAATCTGTACTGTTAGTTTTCAATAAATATTTGATATGTGCTCATAAAACCAGTTGATGATTTTCATATAACTTTCTTGTACAAATCAAGGCACTGAAATTTAAGAAGTTCTCGTTGCTGGGGTGGAGCTATGGTGGAATTACAGCACTCATTGCAGCTGCAAAGTATCCAACTCTTATCCACAAGCTGGTTGTCTGGGGAGCAAATGCCACCGTTACTCAAGAGGATGTGAGAATTTATAATGGTATGTACAAACTGAATATTGTATCCTAAAAGAATTATTTTAATTTCTTCTTGCACCTAAGAATCTTAGTCATGTAACAGCTAAGCAGAGACGGAGTTGAGGACCCAACAAACCTAAAGGAACAGGACACAAGATTCACCAAGTCACCAAGTATAGGGATAGATTAAAGTTATAGTGAGAAAGTCCCTAACAATTACTCTTGGGGTAACATTATAGAATTTTTAACAAGTCCTTATCAACTTACACTGCTGAAAAGCAGAAGTTATAATAGCTTATCAGTAGTTTTCAGAAAGTCAAATCTTTGTTGCTGTAACAAATTCCTGAAAATAAGTTCCAAACAATACTAGTGACCCCAGGCTGGATTTCTTTTCTCACGTCTTGCACAACCTTTAAACAAGGTCCACAGAAAATCACTGGGCTAGCACATAACAGCTTTTGCCTCTAGGGCCTATATAATACATAGACAGTAAGAAAACAAGCTCAAAACTTGCCATTTGAGTTCAGGAGGCAAATGAATCATTCAAATAAGTGTCCCGGGATGCCTTTCTAATTTGCATTCCTTTAATGTTCATTACTGTGGTTACAAAACCTTTGCAAAGTAAAGAAACATGGGATTTTTGATCCTTGTTCCACTCATGTAATAGAATCTGGTCATTTGCCACTCTAAAGGAAAACAGCAAAAACAGCTAGTGACCTCAGAAAGAGACTGTATTTCCTTTCGAATTAGAAATTAAACAAGTTAACCGTGCAGGCTCTCAACAAATGTAACCCAGTAGTTTCATTTCAGTGACTGGAGTTTGATTTATACCAGCTGTGATATTTGACTGGTTTCAGCTAAATTACAAGTGTATGTATGCACATGTGCACTTACCTCACCTATATTAAAGCTTTCATTGGTGGTAGTAGTTGAATATTTTTTAATTCAGTAAGCAAAATGCTTTTTATCTCTGTAAAAGTGCTGCTCTATTTCTTTACACGCTTTTATATTTATGAATTTTTTATGATATAGTTATGTAATGCATGCCAGTTAATATCAGCCAACAGGCTAAAATGTAAATTAAAAAATTGAAAAAAAAGAGGAGTCTTACTTTACCCAGAGCTCCCACAGCAGTGCTGACTTTTAACCTCTTCGTGGACTGGTGCTTTCAACACCTCTCTCCGGCCGATGGAGCACTGAGAGCAGCCGCGTGAGCCTTCCACAACTGGCCCAGCAGCGCATCTCGGCTGCAGCGGAGGGTTTGGTGGGAGAGAAAGGCGTTTATTTGGTATCTATGTCCTTTCAGCATCGGTTTCCCCCCGCCCGTCCGCCCGTCCGTTTTAAACTATGGCCAGCTGCAAGGGTAGAACACTAGACTGCATGAGGGAAACAGCTGTTCAGGAACAGCTAGCCTGGGGTGAGCAAACTCATTTCCAATCAGATGCCGTTCTAAAACACTTTCAATCACTGCTGCCTTGCTCATGTGGCTGGACAGGTTCTGTTTGTTAATTAACACCTCATTCCTTTCTTCCCTTAATTCCCATTTGAAGCCAGCCAAAAGCTTTTGCTAGTAGCATGTATTGCTGTTTACTTTTCAGGTCTCTTTCAAGTTCTCATGATACCAACATTGTTTTGGGCTTTGTCAATACAAAGCTGTACAGCTGAAATACAGTTTAGTGAAAGTCACCCTTGTGGATATCTGGTTTGTGAGCAGTACTGAAAATTTTAGGGGGGGAGGGGAAGGTACATCTGATAATAAGTAGAATGTGAGATTATTTGTACAGCTTTAGCCAGCCTGCCATGAGTCACAGGACTCCACTAAGTAGAGTTGCTTGCTTTTCTGTAAGACTATGGCAAACGTACCATGATGTCAGCCTGCTGGAATGCCTTAGTAAGAGCTTCCTTCCTCCGAACACTGGTAGGAGTCATGGAAGAACCTCCATCCATGAGCCAAAGCAAAAAGCTGAAGGATATAAAATGAATTGCCAGCTCTGGCACACTGCTGTGAAACAGTCCCCTTTTTATACACAAGGTACCTCCCTGAGCTCCTCGCATGCAAGCCCTCCAAAAAGAAACATGAGAAGTTTTAGGACTGAGTCCCTTGATTATTTTTTTCTGTTGTTCCTTGTGACCATAATAACAAGACAGTCGTCTGGAACTCAGAAAGACCCCAGCAGAGATCATAAGCCTGCCTTTTTTTATACCCTTTCCATACTATGAATGACTTGAAACCCTTCAGTGCAGTTTCAAGTTTGAAATACGCATTTGCGATCTGGTTTGAAAACTTACTCATATTAGGTGTTGACAATAGTGGGTTGTATCTTGTTGCTGGAAAGGATTTAACATATTTCAATGTTATTTTATGTAGGCATCCGAGATGTTTCAAAATGGAGTGAAAAAGTCAAGAAACCACTGGAAGAGATGTATGGACATCAATACTTTGCAAAAACCTGTGAGGCTTGGGTAGATGGAATATCTCGCTTTGCTGAAAAGTCAGGTGGTAAGGCTTTTACAGTGTTAAACTGAAGCAATTGTAGTAGCAGGCAGTTCTGGATAAAAAAAAAAAAAAAAAAAATCTAACAGTACTCCTAGCAGCCAGTAAAGGAAGGACTCTGCATATGGCATTAAAAGCTGGGTCTGACTCACAGACTCATGAATAAAGCCATTACTTTGTAGCTGGTTCACATAACCAGTAAGGTACAGGAGGAAAACACATTTATGGGAAACATTAGCTGATGACTCTCTCCTGTTGTTCCACCACAAAACTACGTTATTAAATCATTGCTTTTGTGCAGACTGAACAGGAGGGTTTCTGCTCAAGCGTTTTTCTCCTCTCCTCTCTTAGTGTGGAAGGATTACCTCTTGGTGACATCGTTAAGATATCCCAAAAGTGAGGCGTGTTCATTCCAGTTTCTGTAAACAGGAGCTGAAGCACTATTTCAAACCTAGTAGCATATGAGTTAAAAAGGAAGTAAGTTCAGGAGAACTCAGAATTAACAAAACACATTTAAAAAACACTATTGACATAGCTTAAAAGTTTTAAAATCCAACAAGAATAGTTAAACAAGACAATATAATTATTAAATGTTTATCTCTGAAGATTTCTTCAGTTACTCCACGTAGACTTCTGCAGCCAAGGACACCATGAATAGTAACCTGCAGTTCTGTGATAATTCAGAGGAAAATTACTTTTAATTTGCCTAAAACAGATATACATAATACAGAAAACAAGGAGTCTGTTATTCTCTTATACACATTTTCCTGTACCACTCAATGAAAGACAGGTGATACGACAAGGAAAACATTCCTTCATTTTGTATTTGTTCCATAAATTTTTGCATAGGATCAGCAACATGGTACTAGAATTTCTCCCAGTAAAGTGATGTAACAAATTATGTTCTGATTTTATTTTACCCTTTCTAGAACGCATCTCCTTAAAACTAGTTTATTCTTAAGTCCAAAACCCAGGCCAGGAAACTCTGGCTATGACATCCTTTTGCTGCCTGCTTACGCCTCAAACACTATGAGATGGCATGACTGTAAAAAAGAAGCCATCTGGAGACATGTAACAGAGAGATGAATTACCTAGATGGTGTAACTGGGTCAGATATTGGGAGAAGCCAAACGTTTGCTAAAAAAAGACAAGCAACCAGCAGACTGCAGGTTTTTTCCAGGTGTAGCTTGGGGGGGGGGGTGGAGCAACTGACACTACAAGCAGGTCTCCTTGGAATTAAGGTTAAGACACACTGCACAGAAGGTGCGGATAGGGCAAATACAAGAAAAGGGGTTAATAAAACCCATCAGAGATAAAAGGACAGCAAAGCCTTTGTTGGTCAAAAACTCAACCAAGCTCTTTTTAAGAAATAGACTATTTTCCCTAAATTGGACAGCTTTTAGTGTGAAATGCCATAAGAAATAAACTTCCAGAAGGTGCCAACACTTATTGAAACCAAGTTGCATAGAGCTGCAAAATTCAAGATTCTTCTTGCTGTTCTGTGTTTTTGGAGTAAATATAATCTAGTGATTATAGTACAAAACCATTTTAGGATTGGAAACTAGGAAATAATAGTTTGACTGCCAACTATGCCCTTAGGTAAATAACCTAAATTTACTTGTTACATGTTCTGAAAAACAGTCAACATTTATGCACGTGTTTGAGGACTAGGAGTGAAATGTTCTAAATGAAAATATTTAACCAGTAGAACTGCAAACTAAGACTATATAAATAACCAAACAATTGGAAAAACTCTGTGAAAGAGCATATGACTTTGGAGCTAAGGAAAATGTGCATGTATGAGCATTAACTTTACAGCTGTCAGTGGCTGCAAGGAGACAAGTACAAACAGGGCAAAGTTAGCTCAAAGATAAATGGAACGTAAAACTCAAGTATGTTTTGCCCAAAGGTTCTCTTGCGAGAGCACGGGAAGTTAGGCAAAGATTTTGGAAACTGGGTTACTAAGGGATGAGGAAAAAACATGGCGGGGGGGGATTTTCCTTTAAGGAAAAGCATTAAAATTACTTCTAGTGAGATTAAAGACTAGTAAGCATAAAATTATTCTTGAGCTTCTGTAAGATGAAAGGGTGGGATGGGGAGAATAATCTTTGCAGAGTCCTAGTACAATTTGTATTAAATGGTTATTCACTGTAGACAGCAAATGGTCAGGAAGGTGGAACAGGCATGAGGACAACCAAAGTTAACTTACTGATAGAAGTAGCAAATCTTACAACCTGACAACCAGTGTAATAAAATATAGCATCAACACGAAGGAGGGTTAGACTCTAAGGCTGAAAAGAAAAAAGCCAGGAAAGAGATGCTTGTGTTCGCTTTGAACAGTCAAGGAGAGCCTGGGGGAGACGTGGGACAGAAGTACTTCATTTGCTCTACCCAGTTGTGCTGATATCCACTAATGAAGCAGATTTCAGTGAAGTAACATTTTGGAGAAAGAAATGTTAATTAAAGTCCTGATTACACAGTCCGGTAGATTAGTTGTGCACTATCCACAAGGAGAGGCAGTAGCTAGAACCCAGTGGAGTTCACAGTCCTTTACAGAGCAGTTTCAGTCTTTCATACTATTTTAAAATGAAGTGTGACCTTCATTTGTTTTCTCCCTAGGTAATATCTGCCAACAGTTGCTGCCAGATATTAAATGTCCCACATTTATAATTCATGGTGAGAAAGACCCTTTGGTCCCACAAGCTCATGCAGAATACATTCATAAGCACATCAAAGGCTCTCAGTAAGTTATGTGATGGAGTATTTATAAACCATTGTTGAAGAAATGAAGCAGTTCAAACCCACAGCATAAAAAAAAAAGTATTTGGATAAATTGTCTCTGCCAGAGAGCGCTATTCCAAACTCCCCTAGCAAGTTACAATGCAAACAGTGTAGCTGGACCTTTCTTGTGATAGAAGAAGTACAATATTTTCATAAGCTCCTTCCTAAACTCCTTCAAGAGAAACCAAAGAAGGTCCTTTTCCTCTTTCTACTTCACAGATAGAACCACTCCCTAACATTTATCAAAACAAGCAAATTTCATCTGTTACAGCCATTGCATTCCTTTTGCCATGAGAAACCTTGTTTCTGTCCTATTCAGTAAAGCAGTGATTTTTATATGCTATGAATGGAAAGAGATTCCTAGTTCTTCGGGAGAAGCACAGGATGCTGATGTTTGCTTTGCTTTGATGTGAGCAACATCCTCAAGGACTGTTTTTCCAACTGTCCCGTGAATTTTCAGTGTTTAAGAAAACCTGAATGAGAAAATAGAAGTACAACTGTGCTCAGAGATACTACTTTATAAACAAGAAAAATGTTGAGGCACCATCTGCTTCATTTGAAAACTCCAGAAATGCTTCCTATAAAAAGCCGGGATTTCATCAGCTGAATGCTCTTCACAGATTTGCACACAAATGAAGGAATTCTATTACTACTTAATAACAGACTGCAGTGGTTAACACTGAAGGAAAGAATTAGGAGAACAAACCCCATTTTTATGAATGCAGAGTAGAAGGGAACTGCTTCATTGGTGTCAACTCTGAAAAACTGGGTGATATATTCATCTCAAAAAGTCAGCCCTGATGTTCATAGAAATGCATTATGCTACAGGAAGAATGAGAACAAGAGACCTTCCTAACAACCACATGCAAGTGCTTTATTCCACGTCTGCTAGTTAGTTACTCCCACACTCCCTGCTCAGAACACTTATCATCCTGTTAGGTTTCACCGAGATCTGAAATGCTCCAAATGCTGACTAAGCCAAGTCATCACAAAAAAACTAGACAAGGATCCAATAGCTTCTCTTTGGAAGACAAGTCAAGGAGGAAACAGCATTAGAAGTTGCTATCCAATAAAATGTAAAGTGGGTCTTTGCAGGTCTTCACGCTGAAGTGCTACCCCCTATGTGCACTTAAAAGAAATCAGACTAATGGTGTTTTCAGAAAGTAAAACTTAGGTACGTGGTCCCCCTCCTTCTCGCCTTGCTACACTGGAGATGTAAAACCTTAAATTTAGTATATTTCAGTAACACATGCTTCTACCATCAGCTTTTCTTGCTTTGATTTTTGTCTAGTAAAGTAGAAAAAGCTGTTGCGGACTGTAGTGCAGATACATTGCTTGTTTCTCTCGTGGTAGAAGAGTGTGCCATCATTCTGTATTTGCATTATATGGCCAAAGTTAGGTAGCATTGCAGTGGCTTACCAGCAGTAGCTAACAGCATGCACAGTGCTATAGGTTTGTGCATCTGTGTGCTGTTTGGTGTCTGAAGAGAAATACTTGATGAAATTCAGACAAAAGTGCTAAAAAGAGCTGGGTGTGTTCACACCCTATTGCTCTCTTCCCCAAGACAAAACAGTACTTGTCACCACCGAAAGATTGCTCTTGCTGTAGTGGGGCTTAGATGACATCAAGCAAATTATCAGCCAAGATGGCTTTACCTCTGTTGAAACTGCTTAGTATGGGGTAGAATATAATAAAAAAAATTCCCACTCCCATGTAAGGAAAAGAAGTGTTAGAAGTACATACCTGATGTAGAAGTTTTTCCCAGACAGAAGGCAATGGCAAGTGGCATTTTAGGCTTCTCACACTCATATCAGTATTACAAAGATTTAACTTTCCTCACAGATACTACTTCTAAGCTTTTGTTATAGCTGAAGAAGTCCCGACTTCCCTTTTTACTTTAATGGATGAAGGAATGGTGTTAGTTTTGGATTGTCTTTCAGCAGAAAGACTAGCTAGTGTTTGAACTTCATCTAAGATTGGGCAGTGACAAGAAATTTACATTTCTGCAGTGAAGTCTTCAATGTGTTCACTGCCAAGCACAACCACTGTACTCTGAAAGAGACAAGAGAGCTCAGGTTCTCCCCATACCTTTTGATGATGCATCCTGCTCACATAAGTTTTGGAATGTTATCTTCTTTACAGACCACCAGAAAGGTTCGTAGAAACTGGGTCTAGGACACAAAAATTCATTTTAAGCTTAGTTTATCCTCCCCAAAGCAGGAGAAGTAGTATTCTTGTTGCTTCAACTGTTGCTGTGTTCACATTCTGAATGATGTACATAGGGACAGCACTTGGAGATACTAGGATAAAGCATCAGATATTTTAATTACCTATACTCACAGAATATAACCTATATTATTTGGTGTTTGATTTTTCTATTTTAAGATTGCTTCTGATGCCAGAAGGAAAGCATCATCTACACCTGCGTTTTGCCGAGGACTTCAACAGACAAGTGGAAGATTTCCTACGCTGACTTAAACTGTAAAACGGGTTAGAGGTGTTTGTCCTTGCCTTGTTTAGGACTTTAAGTTGGCTTTCCATTTTCACTCAAGATACAGGTATGTTTGAGTCCTGTAAGAAAAAACATGAAGATATCTGCATGAGAAGCATACCTTTTGAGAATATGTAAGCCTCAGTGGATCAGGGCACACCACTATGCCGCAAGGTTTCTGACGTCTTTAAACTTACTTCTTGCCACACAGGCTGAATAGCTGTTCTGTGGTCAACAGAGATGTTAAGAAAGACAGAAAACACGATCTAGAATACATGCCTTTATGTGCTCTTAACATTAAAGGACAAAAACACTGCAATAACTGGGATTCAGAACTGTTACACTGAGAAATCTGTCAAAGTTACAAGTGCTGAGAGGTTAACTGGGTACACGGTTTCTAGAGAACATGCTTCACCACCACTATCAGAAGTCATTCAGTACACATGCCTGCTTTACAGAAGTCCCTTTGATACCAGGGGACTTAAGCCTCATCCTCTTCTCCTTCCTCTTCGAATTCCCCCTGCTCATCAGCAGTGGCATCCTGGTACTGCTGGTACTCGGAGACCAGGTCATTCATGTTGCTCTCAGCCTCCGTGAACTCCATTTCATCCATGCCCTCGCCGGTGTACCAGTGCAAGAAAGCCTTGCGCCGGAACATGGCCGTGAACTGCTCCGAGATCCTCTTGAAGAGCTCCTGAATGGCCGTACTGTTGCCAATGAAGGTGGCGGACATCTTGAGGCCGCGCGGGGGGATGTCGCAGACGGCCGTCTTCACATTGTTGGGGATCCACTCCACAAAGTAGCTGCTGTTCTTGTTCTGCACGTTGAGCATCTGCTCGTCCACCTCCTTCATGGACATGCGGCCCCGGAAGATGGCGGCCACCGTCAGGTAGCGGCCGTGGCGTGGGTCGCAGGCGGCCATCATGTTCTTGGAGTCGAACATCTGCTGCGTCAGCTCGGGCACCGTCAGGGCTCGGTACTGCTGGCTGCCGCGGCTGGTGAGAGGGGCAAAGCCCGGCATGAAGAAGTGCAGCCGGGGGAAAGGCACCATGTTGACTGCCAGCTTGCGCAGGTCGGCATTCAGCTGGCCGGGGAAGCGAAGGCAGGTGGTCACGCCGCTCATGGTGGCCGACACCAGGTGGTTGAGGTCTCCGTACGTGGGAGTGGTCAGCTTCAGGGTGCGGAAGCAAATGTCATACAGGGCCTCGTTGTCAATGCAGTAGGTCTCGTCCGTGTTCTCCACCAGCTGGTGCACCGAGAGGGTGGCATTGTAGGGCTCCACCACCGTGTCCGACACCTTGGGCGAGGGCATGACGCTGAAGGTGTTCATGATGCGGTCGGGGTACTCCTCCCGGATCTTGCTGATGAGGAGGGTGCCCATCCCAGAGCCCGTGCCGCCGCCCAGCGAGTGGGTCAGCTGGAAGCCCTGCAGGCAGTCGCAGCTCTCCGACTCCTTCCTCACCACGTCCAGGACCGAGTCCACCAGCTCAGCACCTTCCGTGTAGTGCCCCTTGGCCCAGTTGTTGCCAGCCCCGCTCTGACCTAGAGGGTGGAACCAGAACCCGGGTGCCATGTTAGTGCCCCGGGGAGGAACCGAGATGGTCCCGCTCCTCCCGCCCCGCAGGGTTCACCCATCACAGAATAGTATGGGTTGGGTTGTAAGGGAGCTCTGTGGATCACTTCCATCCCCCTGCGCTGTTGGGACCCAGTCACCCCAGCTCAGCACAGGGAGCTCCCGCGTCGGGACACCTCCACCCTATGCTCACTCACCAAAGACAAAGTTGTCGGGCCGGAAGATCTGTCCGAAGGGGCCAGAGCGCACCGAGTCCATGGTGCCGGGCTCCAGGTCCACCAGGATGGCCCGGGGGACGTACTTGTTACCTGCGGGAGGAACCGGCACCCCGTTACAGCCCCATGGCCAGTAGCACCACACCCCTGCTGCGCTCCCTTCTGCCTCCCCACATCCCCTGCGGAGACACACTGTCTCGATCAAGACGACCACTTTATCAGAGCCACTGAAGAACAAAGCTCTTAGGTGGGGTGACAGCTCCTGTTCAGGGATTTTTCCAGCCTCCGTGAACCGGCACGTCTGCCCCGTTTGAGGGCATCGGAAGGGAGTAGACACAGAATCAATCACAGAATCAATCACAGAATCAATCACAGAATCAATCACAGAATCAATCACAGAATCAATCACAGAATGTTCAGGGTTGGAAGGGCCCTCTGTGGGTCACCCAGCCCAACTGCCTGCCAAAGCAGGGTCACCCAGAGCAGGCTGCAGAGGACCTTGTCCAGGCAGGTCTTGAATACCTCCAGAGCAGGAGACCCCATACCTCCCTTCCACACTTACCGGCAGCTTCATTGTAGTACACATTGATCCTCTCCAGCTGCAGGTCGCTGTCCCCGTGGTAGCTGCCGGTGGGGTCGATGCCGTGCTCGTCGCTGATCACCTCCCAAAACTAGAGGAGATTTTTGAAAAGGGGGGGAGAGGTGTTGTCCATCACAGCTGGGCAGCGCCCAGGGCTCATGCCAGCGCGGTCTGTGCGCGCCCGGCCCAGCAGCTGCTCGGGAGGGGGCAGAGCCACCGCCCAGGGTCTGCCTCGGCGGAGCGGGTTCGGTATTTCCCAGCCCCCCCGGTGTCTCGGCGCCGGGCTCTCCCGTTGCCCGGCAGCGGATGAAGACCCTCTGCGAGAAGATGCCAGCGCCGCCGCGGCACCTCAGCAAGCCCCGGGGCCCCGCCCAGACCCTCCCCGTACCTTAGCGCCGATCTGGTTGCCGCACTGCCCGGCCTGAATGTGCACGATCTCACGCATGGTGCCGCTACCTGACGCTGACCCGCCGCCACGTAGCCCACCCGCTCCCGCACTCGCCTCTGCGGCAGCCGCGCCCCGCGCAGCCCCTTAAACCGGGCGCCGCGGCCCGCCCCGCCGGTGACGTCATGCGGGAGCGGCGCGGAGCCAATGGGAGCGCGGTGGCGGGGCGGGGCTGCAGCGTTGTCTCCCGCAGCGAGGGGGCGGGGCTCCCCGCGGGGGGCGGAGTCAGGCAGGGCGCGGCGCGTCTCCGGCTGGAAAAGCGGGGCGGAACCCCAACCCCCCCCGACACCCCCCCCCTTGGAGCAACCCCCTTTGGGCAGCCCCCGCTGGGGCAACCCCCGCCGGCCGCTGCCACCGCCCCGGCTCCAGGGGGGGTTTCGTGGGGGGGACACACGGGAAGAAAAAAACACGGAGTCACTGCTAGCTTTGAGAAAGGCAGAAGGGGATCCAGGGAAGTACGGGCCAGCAAGCTTCACGCTGGTTGCTAGGAAGATGATGGAATCAATTCTTTTGAAAACCATTTCCAAACATAGTAAGGTCAAGCAGGTGACTGGGAGTAGTCACCGTGGATTTACGAAGGGGCAGTCACGCCTGACTCACTTGATCGCCTCCTACACCAAGGGGACTGGCTTGGTAGATGAGGGAAGAGCAGTCAACATTGTTTTGTGCAGGCATTTGAGCTGTCTGCTATGACATCCCCATAGGCAAACTGACCAGGTATGGCCCAGATAAATGGACAGCACGATGGAGAGAAAATTGGCTGAACTGCCAGGCTGAAACGCTTGAGATCAGCAACACAACGTTCAGGAGCCAGCCACTGGTGGTGTACCCCTGTGACTGATCCTGTGGCCAACGCTCTTTTACATGTTCATTGATGACTTGTACGGTAAGAAAGCACACCCTCAGCAAGTTTACCAATGACCTGATAGGCCAAGAGGGTTGTGCTGCCATGCAGAGGGACCTCGACAGGCTGGAGAAACTGACTGATGGGAACCTCACGCAGTTCAGCAAGGGGAATTGCGAAGTCCTGCACTGGGGAGGAACTTCAGGCACCAGGACAGGCTAGGGGCCACCCAGATGGAAAGCAGCTTGGCAGAAAAGGACTTTGGGTGTCCTGGTGGACACAAAGTTGAATATGAATCAGCAGTGTGCCCTTGCAGCAAGGGTGTCCAACAGCATCCTGGGCTGTACTGGGAAGAGCATTACCAGCAGGTCAAGGAAGGGGGTCAGTTGTGGTGAGACACATCTGGAGTTTTGCGTCTGATTCTGGGTTCCCTGGTACAAGAGAGAGATGGACATGCTGGAGCGAGTCCAGTGAATGGCCACGAGGGTGGTTAAGGAACTGGAGTATCTGTTGCATGAGGAGAGGCTGAGAGCTGGGACTGATTGTCCTGGAGAAGGCTCAGGGGAATCTTAGCAGTGTGTATAAATACTTGATGGCAAGCAGTAAAGAATATGGAGCCAGGCTCTTCTCAGTGGTGCCCAGTGACAGGAGGAGAGACAACGGGCACAAACCGATATACAAGAAATTCCACCTAAACATAAGAAAAAAACTTCTTTGCTTTGGCACGAGCTGCCCAGAGAGGTTGTGGAGTCTCCATTCTTGAAGAGCTTCAAAACCTGAGAGGACAGAACCCTGATCAACCTGCTCTAGCTGACCCTCCCAGGCTGAGTAAAGGACTGGACTAGATGATCTCCAGAGGTCCCACCCAGCCTCAAGAATTCTGTGATTCTGTGGAAAGGAGAGAAAGGAGGGGCAGGCGGTGTGTGACCACCAACACCAGACTGACGGTTTATTGATCCCAGTACCACAGTACACTATACCGTTCAATTGCAATTATAACAGCTACAAACCCATCAGGTTTTTGCAAAGGTGAGGTAATAGTGTGGTAAATCATTACTGCTATCAAGAAGAAAGGCAATTGCAGCCAGAATGGACAGGTTTGTTTACATATTACTCAGGTTAGCTGTGCTTAACACAATATAAATGAATGCATAATGCCATAATTTTCACTCAATTTTTTCATGCATGGCATGAAGCACTAGTGGCTAAGGAAGTACTACATATTTGCCGAGCATTTGGCTGCTGTGACCTTGGAAAAATACCTTGGCCATATTTGCAGAAGTGGCTCTCACTTTGCTCCAGTGAATTGACTCGCTCAGGAACTGCAGCTCCTCTTCTCCTCTAGTGCGGAAACCTCGGCTGCTGGGAAATGGCACGAGCATGGACTGGCTCAAGCTTTGCAACACACGGAATTACATGTGGTGTTATTCCATGTGGCTTTGACAATCACAAAATATCCAGAGTTGTGCCGACACTGAGATCTTTTCACCAACTTGTCTTGAATGTTGTGTGCTTTAAATCCCAGCTGTTGTCAGTATTGTCCTTTGAATCATTTCTGTAATAGTGAATCACAGGCAGTCTTTGGTATCGCTCATGCTGCTTCTGCATATATGTTTCCCCTTGCTATAGGCGTAACCCGCCCTTTTGGGCAGCAGTCAGCAGTTACATCTTCTCACTGCTGATGGGACTGAAACACCACTGCATCGCCGGCATCTCTGTGGGGTCCACACAGGCTTTGAAGAGCTTTTTTGGGTGCCGAAGTTTTCCTGGGAATCTACAAAGGGCCAGCTTGAAGCATCTTCACTCCCCTCCTGAAGGCGCCTGGACACTCCTTGCCGTGCCTTCCTCCCACTTGCACACGGTGGCTTCCTAGGGCTTTACAGTTATTAAGGATTTTATAGGGTTTTGTAGGATTTCACATATTTTTATTAAGGATTATATAGTTATTAAGGATTTTGAGCTTTTATTAGGAAACTGTCCAATTCTTAGATGCTGTAGTACTGGCCTCTTTGTAGAGACAGGTTTTGTGGGGGTATAGCTCCAGGTTTGAAAACATCGTACCTAAAGGGAGGTACACGTTTACGTATCTGGCAAGTGCCCTCACCTACGGCGATGCTGAGCATCCATGAACACACGGTGAAGCGAATTAAGTGTCAATTCACAACCCTGCATTTTGGCAAACACCGTAACAAATCATAGCCGTCAGTGCCATTTAAATAGATATGGGAGTTCCCTATTGTATTTTTTAATACATCACCATAAATTCTAAATGTTCAGACTTACAAATGAGAGTCAAAAACCTCCCACTGGTACAAAGGCGGTGCGTGTGCCCAGGACCACCCAGGTGCCCCTCGGCAGCCGAGCGGCCACTCCCTGCCTGCATCCAGCCCGGACTTCCCAGTTTCCAAGGCAACGGCGGAGCCCACCGATGGATGCAGAAGGGAGGCAACAGGGATCCCACAACATTTTCACGTCTGTCCGTAATTTCCCATTGTTCAAAAAAAGAATTGCAAATGTACGACTGTGAAAGCGGCTCAAGCACACAAAATGTCTGCCTATGGCTTTATTCTGACTTATTGCTGATGGGTGACGTCATGCATTGCTCAGGCATGTCTAGCGGCGTCTTTCTGTCGGTATTCAAACGAGCCGGCTCTGCTCATTAGCTTATTGTTTGCCTTCTACCTGGTAACTACGATATTCCCACCTGATGAGGAGTGTCTGAGTTCACCTTTGGAACCTGATGCATATTTGTTTGCAGTGTGCATTAAGATAGAGGAATATTTCTGCCAGCAAGAGGGTGGAATAATCATGAAGGTATTTTTAATTCTAGTAATAAAATACCGAAAAGGAAAATCTATTTTTGTTTCAGAATTACAACCCACTGCAGGCACTAGAAGCAGTTGAATACTACAATGCTGAGCATGCTTTTATGAATGAGCAAAACCAGTGTCATTGCAGAGTCCTCTGTACTTGTGTTTCTTGTACCTGGGGGTTTGTGTGTTTGGCCAAGAACAAAAGAGGAGAGAGGATGAGCGTGTGAGAGAACATCACATTACGGAGCAATTGAGGGCACTGTCCATTCTAAAACAACCCATGCTCCTTTTGAGGGAAGAATTGTTTGCTCACGGACCTGGTATTTCTTCCATACCCTATGGTTTCTCTTGTGAACTTACTGTAACCTCTGAGAGTCACGAATTGCTGTGGGTTGGTTGCACAGGACACAGCAAAGAGAACCCCACTCGTCTGCCTTCCAAAGCTACCATAATACAGTCACATGTCGCAAAATGACTCCAGAAAGGGAAAAATAGGTTGATCATCATCAGGCAGCGATTTACTGAGAGGAAAGGCAAAACAATGCAGGCTCTCATTATTTCTGCTTGGCACACCAGATGTGATGGGTCACAGCCAGATGGCTCCTGCCTCCAGCCGGGCTGCGTCTACCTTTTAAGATTGCTCAGTAGATGAAATCCGTCTGCTATCCCTACGAACTGGGTCCGCCAGTCAAGAGATGACTAAGATCCCAGTGTTGATACAAATGAAATGCCGATGTCACGTTTTCCAGGGCAGCTGATTTCCCGCATGTCATTGAGAACAAGGCACAGACAGTGGCTTTGATCTGCTCGTCACCATTTCTTTTGTTCCTTGGCCTCCTTGCTTTATCTTGCAACCCGATAGTTGCTTGTAACTCAAACAGACACCAAGCAAACTCTAAGCTTCGTCTTGTGATGCCTGCTAACAGATGCAGTAGCTTGTGGTGGGATTCAGCATACATTGGTTGAAGTTGTCCAGCTTCCCTGTGGGAGAGTTCAGGGTGCCATCGCACTTGGTGGCTGAATCGACCGAATGTCTTGCTCTGCTCTCGCCTGCTTCCAGCTGCCTGTCTCCTCTTCCTCCTCTGCACCAGTTGTCCCTCTGGCATGCTCCCTAATCCAAGAAGAAGCTTCTTCCCCATCCCCAGTTTGCTGCCGCTAACTGGGGAGTTTAGGGGGCTGCGCTGACTGGTAGAGGGGTCAGACATGCCCTGAGCTGCCTACAGGCAACGACACAAAGGTAGCACCTGAAGCAGGGTGAGGGGAACAGGACCATCCCTTTCAGCAGCTGGAGGCTATTGAATCCACCCAGCCCAGCCCATGGAGCTACCCACGTCTGCAAGCGGCAGTTTCCTCATGGCCCTGGAAATCTCTCACCCAAGCTTGCTCTTTCTCCCTGCCTGCCAGGGTGGAGCTGCAATCATAGCTGGAATTTCCAATAACCAGCCATACTATGAATTCATCAGTTGTAAGACCAGCATTATGCTGGATACAGAGAAGAGGACTGTCAGAAGTCAATGCCTGGATTTCAATAAATGTTTATAAAGCTGCTTGTGAGACCATCTGAATGCTACCTGAACAGCCTGTTTAATTATTCACTATGAAGGCAGGCAGTATCTTGCTGTTGCATTCATGGAAAATGTGGAAACATTTTTCACTGCAGAACAACAGAGGACTCTATACTGAACAAGCTACACAGCCTCTGCCAGGGTAGCCATTTCATCCAATGGAGCGAGCGTTTTCACATTCTGCTTAAGCAGGATTACTATTAACGTTTCTGTTTGCAATGACAGAGGCATTCTTGCCAAAAAGAAAAGAAAATATGCCTTAAACTTACCAAGGAAGCCAAGTGAGAAAAATAATCTGATTATAAAAGATGACATATGGATAAAATGAGACCAGTTAGAAAATCTCTACCATGCCAGAATCAAACATTAGTAAATAAGAATTCAACAAAGCTAACTTCATTTCCTTCCATATGAGGGGAATTCTGCCCATAAGGGAAAAACAACTTTGAGTAGGGGGGAGGAGGGAATGACCTACACTTAAATGATTTCTTTCTGTGCTTAGACACTGTAAGTAGATAGCCTTCTTATACACACACTTCAAAAAGACACAATTTTTCTTTCTGGCAGATTCACAGATAAAATACTTCAAGTAGGGTTGAAAAGCTAGGAGCAGGGGAACGGTGCGCTGCTTGTGAAACTCCTCAGGGGAGGAAAGAGCCGTTACCTGCACTGCGTCCTTTGCTGGCAGAATGGCTGGGGGGGCCAGACTTTCACAGCTCCCCAGCACCCTCCCTGCACCTCGGATTCCAGTGCTCAGAGGGCTCCGGCTGGACAAGTGTCCGGTAGCGTCAGGGCCAAGAAATGTCTTTTTTCAAAATGCACAGTGGCCTCAGGCACTTTCCTGTGACCACAGGATTCCATTTTGAATTTTCATGTAAGCAAGCTAAAAAACATCTAAAATGGAAGTATCTGAGATACCACAGTCTGCTCTTTCCCGTCTTAACATATAACAAACAGACCAGGACAGGTGATTGCTGGAGTATCGAATGGCAGGTGCTTAGCATGAAAGTATTTCAGATTGGAAGGGGGAAAATATCTCAAAAATCTTTTTTTTAGTCACATACAAGATTAGCTCCCAAGACTTATGTATACAGGTTTATTCTGAGAAAGGGGGAGAAAATGGCCTTACTTGGATGACATCAGGCACATGTAACAGATCAAAAGAGTCACAAGCCTTGTTCTGGTGAAATACAGAAGCAGCTGGAAAATACACGGGAAGACAGAGAAGGGGATTACTTGTGAATGAGGAAACAGTGCCTGCCCTACAGCGAGCAGGTCAGGGGAACGGCATTACCCATAGCTCCCTGGCAGGCTACCGCATCCAAACGGTCCCTGAAAGTACGCCTGCGTTACGCTTGAATATGGAACAGAGAAGTAGAAGAACATCCCCAGGGAGAAAGGGTGGGTACCACACATGTGGGGGAGTCACGTGGCTTCTCCAGAGAGGATTTTGTCTCCTCATAGCTTTAGCAAATAAAAATATTAGGCCTCATTAAACAGAGAACAATAATTGAGGCACCTCCCACTGCAAAGCAGAATTTAGTCTAGTTTAACAGCACTTCTTAAAAAAAAGGTAGTAAGGCAATGAGGTGAGGTTTGGGCTGGGTTTTTTTTTTTTTCCAATTTCAATGGAACAACCATGAAACTTGCCCTACTCAACGCCAGCATCAGGGTTCATCCTGATCTTACACATCACTTCGTGTCCAGGAATGGAGGAAGCAAGGGGAGAACTCTTGCTGGTGCAGGGAGTATCGCTAGATTCCCCAGCTCTTTCTGGTGAGGTAAAACAACTTGTCCCTCTGGCACCACTCTGCCACGGTCCCTCCGGGCACCAAAGCTGCGCTTTGCAGCCACGCATTGCAGCACGGCCCGATAATCGCCATGTCAGGCCACCACAGCTTCTTGACGCGCGTAGTATTTGCACAGATGCCTAGAAGGACCTACTAGCGATATACTCCTTTGAAGTGTGCAGCATGCAATAATATCATCCATCAGCAGGTTTTCCTGCATGGAAGATTAGGGTTTTGCCCCATTTGTGCAGAGGACTGGCTGGAGAAGAGACCAAAGATCTGGCTTCCCTTCTTTCTTCAGGTTATAAATCCTATTGCTACTTTGGTTTACTGTGTTGTCCACCTCATATCTTCTGGAAAGATACACTGGTCAGCAGGGTCGGTCTGATTCTTAGATTATCACATCACTGGGACCACTGCATGTTTAATGAAATCCAGTTTCTGATGTGTCTGGGCACCTCACATGTGTTGGGAAGAGGAGAATCATTATTGCTCCCACTTGACAGATTGAAAAACATCTGTTGGAAAACACATGTAGGCCTACCTTCTCAACAGATATTTCAGTGTTCTGAAGAACCACACCACACATTGAACCACCCTTCCGCAATGCTGTTGGTACAACAGCTTAGACTGAGGTCCTAGAACTAAACAGGGAAGGGACATTAAGAGAGACGGCATCTCAGCATTACCATACCTCATTCCATTTCTGTTGAAATTAAATCTACATAGTACCTAGCTGCTTTTAAAGCCTTATTTAGCTTTACTTTACCTGCATTTACCAGCAGACAAACACTGTTTGAGTTGTTTGCCTTGGCTGAGACATTCTGCTAATGTGCTTAAAAATGCCACACATTAAACAAAAGGAACAAAAAAAGACATTGTTCCCTTCCCCAACACCATCAGCTCTAAATGTCAGCAGAGGAAAAATCTTCCATGCAGACCACGATTGATATGTTGAGAGAAAAATACATTGCTTAATATTACTAACTTCTATCTCAACACAAAGAAGTCATTGTAAGTGGCTTAAGCTGCACACCACCAAGCCTGGACTATCTATCCTCGTTTCTTCCAGACAGGATGCCTCATGCAAGACCTTCAGCCTTGGAGGTATTGTTCATCACACGGACAGATCCAAACCAGCACCCAGTAGAGGTGAAGGCAGTCAGATTACCTGATCTGAAGTCCTTTCAGTGTTTCTGCTTTCACTGTGAAACAGAAAAAGCGCAGTCGAGCACTTGCCAAGACCTCTGCTTGTTGTTCAGCATACAGCAGCCAGCCTCTAGCTTTGATGGTGAATGGGGTCCAGAGTGCTAGATACAGCTAAAACTCAAAGATCCAACAGACGAAGCTGGTACTGCAGCCCCCAGGCTCAATACAAGGCTCCTCCTCCCTTATAGCTGAGTTAGCGTTCCTACCAAGGAGCTTTGAACCTCCCCTCTCAATCTTCTAGTGCCCCCTTTTCCTGTATTTCCCTCAACTCCTACCAAAATCATGGTCTGATTTTTTTTATTAGCGATTTTGACTGGCAAATAGGCTGCGTAGGATTTATGAAAGAACATGTTTCTGTCTAGAGTATCTCTATTTATGGTTTCTCTTCCTCTAGAAGAAACAGAATACAAATAACAGCAAGCAATGTAGGATGGTGTCCTACTTTCTAGTAAGAGAGCTGTACTGAAATGTGTCGCTTGGATAGCTCTATTTAAGGGTTAGCTAGAGACAGAGTGTAATTACACTAAGAATTAGAAGCTAGACATGCTGAATGCCAGTGAAACCTGCTACAGCCCCATGGCAGAAAGGAAGATCTTTACGATCAAAGACCAGGTCCTCATCTTTTAGTTAAACTTTGTTTAAATTTGTTTGCTGGCTCCTCTTCTCAGCTTTACAAACACAGCTATCTGATAAACAGTTCCAAGCGCAAGCCAGCCTGGTAATATTCAAGGGAAGGTTACCTTGACAACCACATAAGCTGTTCTTTCCCCGAAGGGCCTGAGGCAGCATGTAGTAACTCAGCTACTGGAACAACCTCAATTTGTTTAATGCTTAATCCTAGAATGGCTCAAGTGCTAAGAAACACGAATATTATTGTGGGTATATACAGATGTATTTGTTTACTGACAATCCAGGCAGTTTAACTGCTTCTCACCCCTCTTCACAGGGTACACACCAGAAGTGAAGCGTACATATGGGAGAAAAGCTTCAGCAAGTACCTGTTGTCCTGCACACCACCATAGGTCTCGCCATAGGGTAAGAAGCCCTTCAGTGAAGAACCAGGTGTGCTCAGAGCAGCGTCTGCAGGCAGCAGTCAATGAACAGAGCCCAAACTGGCAAGATACTAGTCATATGCAGCAGCTCCCCTGGGAGTCTTTATTCCAGTAATGCCTTGCAAGCATTTCACACGAGGATCACAGGAGAGGTTGCACACAGGTGGATACCAGTAAGGACCACAGAAATGGTATCACTGGTAGCAGTTCTCAAAGCAATGCTTTGTTTAGTACTGGAGCACTCCTGAGTGGTGTTTGGGTGAACTCAGGACTAAGAATCACAGACTCATTAAGGTTGGAGAAGACCTCTGAGATCATCAAGTCCAGCTGTCAGCCCACCACCACCCTGCCTGCTAAACCGCATCCCCAAAAGTAAGTATGTAAGCTTACGTATTGGGTAGTTGCTGTACTCTGGGGGGGATTTTACTCTTGTTGTGTAGGAGTAAGAAAAATCTCATAGGTCTTACAAATACCAGTAAACTGCCTTATAGGCTCACTGAAGATTCTTGCGTCCTTTAAGCATACAGCAGCACAAACCCCCTCTCCCTCACTGCAAGGAAGCCACACTTACCTTCACAAAGATGCACAACAGGGTGCTGCCGCAGGACTCTCGCCTGCCTGGGTAGAGGCCCATTTTCCACTGCAGGGACCAAGAGCATCAAACAACAACAGCCCTGTGAACACACAACTTCCATGTGGGAGACAGCTATTCCCAGGGCATCCACCCAACTATTCCAAGATTTTATGTATGCTCTGGCCAGCCTTTTAAGCCACATTATCTAGAAATCCGCCCCTCACCTCTTATCTCCTAAAGGTAATTGGTTGCTTTTCACAGTTAAGGGCAGTTTAGTGGCTGTTTTTGGGAAACACTCAAGAGTTTCATGCCTGAAGAGAAAGTTCAGGTTCTTAATCAAGTGCAAGTTGTCTGCTAGTACAGACTCATGCTTTTCTGCATGGACTTTCCATGTTTAGAGAAGAGGATAGGGGAGACAGGACAGCTCAAGACCAAGACAAGTGACAGGCAGCCACCCATATGCACATACTATAACCCCTGGAACAAGTTAATGAAGATCTGCTGAAGGACAATGGGGAAGCCTGCAGCTATCCTGTCAAATCAGTTTTGACAGCTCGTAGTGTGGAATTCAATACCTTCTCACTGACCTCACTACGATGTATGGCCATAAACAGGAGCTGCAAGATTCTCCAGTGCAGCATCTTGCTTCTATTAGTTGAGGCAGCTTTCTCCCCAACAACAGACACAGGAGCATCTCACAGCGAACCCCCAGTTTCCACACATCAGCTGCCATCTTAAGCTGAGCAACTGCAGTTTACTCATGCTGCCATACTCATGGCCTGAGAAATCTTGTTTTATTGAGTTTAACTTTTCAATGAGGTTAGGGATTACACTGAGAAATGAAACTAGGAGAAAACAAGAAGTTATTTTCTTAGTTGAGAGAAATAAAGCAGAGGAGACAGTTTAGGACACAAAAAGCCTTTATGTTTGAGAAGTTAACCATTTCAACAGAAGACTCTGAAGTATTTTTGCAACTACTGTTACATTGGACAGTCAAGGATACAAAACTGCTGACAGAAGCAACAGTGGAGAGCACCAAATTAAAAAAATGCATGCTTCAGCACAACTGCACAGATTCCTCCTCTCAACGAACACTTGCCTGCTCAGACTATACTTAACTCCTACCCATTTCAACTTTACGCCTCATCCTCCTCTCCTTCCTCTTCGAATTCCCCCTGCTCATCAGCAGTGGCATCCTGGTACTGCTGGTACTCGGAGACCAGGTCATTCATGTTGCTCTCAGCCTCCGTGAACTCCATTTCATCCATGCCCTCGCCGGTGTACCAGTGCAAGAAAGCCTTGCGCCGGAACATGGCCGTGAACTGCTCCGAGATCCTCTTGAAGAGCTCCTGAATGGCCGTACTGTTGCCAATGAAGGTGGCGGACATCTTGAGGCCGCGCGGGGGGATGTCGCAGACGGCCGTCTTCACATTGTTGGGGATCCATTCCACAAAGTAGCTGCTGTTCTTGTTCTGCACGTTGAGCATCTGCTCGTCCACCTCCTTCATGGACATGCGGCCCCGGAAGATGGCGGCCACCGTCAGGTAGCGGCCGTGGCGTGGGTCGCAGGCGGCCATCATGTTCTTGGAGTCGAACATCTGCTGCGTCAGCTCGGGCACCGTCAGGGCTCGGTACTGCTGGCTGCCGCGGCTGGTGAGAGGGGCAAAGCCCGGCATGAAGAAGTGCAGCCGGGGGAAAGGCACCATGTTGACTGCCAGCTTGCGCAGGTCGGCATTCAGCTGGCCGGGGAAGCGAAGGCAGGTGGTCACGCCGCTCATGGTGGCCGACACCAGGTGGTTGAGGTCTCCGTACGTGGGAGTGGTCAGCTTCAGGGTGCGGAAGCAAATGTCATACAGGGCCTCGTTGTCAATGCAGTAGGTCTCGTCCGTGTTCTCCACCAGCTGGTGCACCGAGAGGGTGGCATTGTAGGGCTCCACCACCGTGTCCGACACCTTGGGCGAGGGCATGACGCTGAAGGTGTTCATGATGCGGTCGGGGTACTCCTCCCGGATCTTGCTGATGAGGAGGGTGCCCATCCCAGAGCCCGTGCCGCCGCCCAGCGAGTGGGTCAGCTGGAAGCCCTGCAGGCAGTCGCAGCTCTCCGACTCCTTCCTCACCACGTCCAGGACCGAGTCCACCAGCTCAGCACCTTCCGTGTAGTGCCCCTTGGCCCAGTTGTTGCCAGCCCCGCTCTGACCTAGAGGGTGGAACCAGAACCCGGGTGCCATGTTAGTGCCCCGGGGAGGAACCGAGATGGTCCCGCTCCTCCTGCCCCGCAGGGTTCACCCATCACAGAATCACAGAATAGTATGGGTTGGGTTGTAAGGGAGCTCTGTGGATCACTTCCATCCCCCTGCTCTGTTGGGACCCAGTCACCCCAGCTCAGCACAGGGAGCTCCCGCGTCAGGACACCTCTACCCTATGCTCACTCACCAAAGACAAAGTTGTCGGGCCGGAAGATCTGTCCGAAGGGGCCAGAGCGCACCGAGTCCATGGTGCCGGGCTCCAGGTCCACCAGGATGGCCCGGGGGACGTACTTGTTACCTGCGGGAGGAACCGGCACCCCGTTACAGCCCCATGGCCAGTAGCACCACACCCCTGCTGCGCTCCCTTCCGCCTCCCATGCCGGGATGGGGTGGGTGAGGAGCTCGGAGCGGGGTGGTCGGGGATGGGAGAACAAAGCGGCTGTCACAGCTGTGCCGGGGCAGCACCTGCTGCGGGGAGGGCCAGGGGACAGCAGGGACGAGTGGGTGGGATGCAGGGCGGCCTGTCCACACCCCCACCACAGGCACCGCGCCGGTGACCAGGCCGTTACCGGTGGCTTCATTGTAGTAGACGTTGATCCTCTCCAGCTGCAGGTCGCTGTCCCCGTGGTAGCTGCCGGTGGGGTCGATGCCGTGCTCGTCGCTGATCACCTCCCAGAACTGCGGCCATGGGGGGGAAGGGGGGGGTCAGCGCCGCCCCGCCCCCCGCGCCCCCCGGCCGAAGCCCCACGACGTGGCGCGCGGGGATTCGTCGCACCCCACCCCCACCCCCTCCCCCTCCCCCCCCCATCGCCGCCAGGGGCGTGACATCACCTCGCGCCCCTTTCCCCCACCCCGCAGGTGGACGGCCGGGATGCCCACCCCCCACCCCGCGCCACGGAACCTCCCCCGCGCTCCCACAGCCGGCAGCCGCCCCGTACGGACCACCTTCCCCCACAGGAGGCGCGGAGCGGGCACCGCCCCAGCTCCTGGTCCCGCGGGGCACCGGCCCGTACCTTGGCGCCGATCTGGTTGCCGCACTGCCCGGCCTGGATGTGCACGATCTCACGCATGGTACCGCTGCCTGACCCCGCCGCTGCCCCGCCGCCTTTGCCACCCGCTCCCGCACTCGCCGCTGCGGCGACCGCGCCCCGCGCAGCCCCTTAAATCCGGCGCCTTGGCCCGCCCCCGCCGGTGACGTCATGCGGGAGAGGCGCGGAGCCAATGGGAGCGCGGCGGCGGGGCGGGGCTGCGGTATTGTCTCCCGCAGAGGGGGGGCCGGGCCCCCCGCGGGGGGCGGGGCTCTCCTCCGCCCCCCGGTTCGCCGCTGGCGTCGGGGACAAAGGCGCGGAGCGGAGCGGAGCTGCGCTGGGCCCGGGCGTTGGCTACGGGGGGGGAGTGCTTTCCCCGGCCGGGTCCCCTCGTGCCCGCTCACCCGTGACTCGGCCCCGCCGCCGCTCTTTGTTCCCCGGGAGCGGCGGCTGTCCCTGCCGCAGCAGCGGGCGGTGCCGCGGGGCGGGGAGCGGAGGGGAGCTCCGTTCCGCACCCCTCCCCCCGGCGTCACGCACCACACCCGCGCCGGCGGCCGGAACCTCCCGCGCCGGGTCACCACCTGCCGCTCCCCCGGTGCCCGGCTGGGTCCCGCGGCCGAGCCGGGCTGGGCCAAGGGGCGGGTCAGAGCTCGGCGCCGCTTCCCGCGCCTGTTCCTTCACGCTTTCCTTTGTTCCCGCCGTGCGCCGGTCCCCCCCCCCCGGCTTTCGGAGCAGCCCGGGATCGCTCCCGCTCCCCTCTCACGCTCTCCCGAGGCGAGGAGCGGCCTGGTTTCACCCGCGGGATATGCCCAAGCGCCCGCGCCTTGCTTTCGCTCGCCTCCCGGGGAGAGGGCATCCCCGCTGCGAGGGGGGACACTGGGGAACGCACCCTCGGGTTTGCCTCTGCTAGAGTGGTTTTAAGAAAAATAAACCTGATCGCTCGCGCTCCCTGCAAAATCTGTTTTGGCTGGTCTGAGCCAGGAGCGGGTCCATTACCCGGTTGGCCACGCTTCACCAATGACACGGGGCTTGAATTCCAAGTGAACATTTTCCCTGCGACACGCCAACTGCACAATCAACGTCCCCATCTGTAATGGCTTGCGTAAAGATAGCTGGCAGGTCCCAGCTCCAGCGGACCGCTGGCCGCCCCAGGTGACACTGCCCGCCTCTCCCATGGCTGCGGTGCGTGTGCTCCCGGGAACGCCGTTGCGGCTACGGCGAGACTGGTGCATCACACAGGTGCCGTGGCTGCTCGCTGCTATTGTTCCCAAGCGTTCTGCCCATCCTACGCTGCATATGGGCTAGTTCCTAGAATTACCGACGTCGCAGTGCAGAAAGGAGTAGTCAGTTTCACACACCCTCCATGCCTACGTTAAGCTCATTCCTAACAGCTTGAGGCTTCAAAGGAAGCCATTTTAAAATCCAATTCAAGGAAAACAGATTATTAACGCCGGAGGAAAGAACCCCACCCCACCTGCTCCATCTTAAAATAAATGAATTCACATTTTTGAAAGGGGGAAGGAATTCAAGCATGTTTTCTGTCTAGAACTTCAGTCTGGAAGGAAGAAAACCAGCGTGAAATATTTATTTCTAAAATAAACAGCTGCATCACTGCGGGGTGAGGAGGGGAATCCAGGTCTAGCTTTTCTGCAGCCCCTGGAGGAGACCCTTCTGAGGCGGCTGGCAGCCGTTCAGATAACTCCAGGAGGCTTCAGACAAGGTCCGGCTGAATTCCAAGGTGAGCCTTTGAAGGAGAGGGTTGCCCAAAGTTTCGGCGTAGCTTACTGGGAATTACTCGCAGGGAAATGGACTGCTTGGCTGTTCGCTGCCGGTGCCTCTCTCCCTCCTCCCCTTATTTGCCTCCCACCGATGTCTCTGCCAGCCCCTGGACCGGCCCCGGATGGATTCCTCCATCCCCGGTCACCCCGGCAACAGCACCCCCACCCCCCCACACTCCTCCTGCCAGAAAAGAGCTGCACAAAAAAAGAAAGGAACAAAAAAAAAAAAAGCCTGCAAACGTTTTCCCTTGCCTGGCTGATTTCCCAGGGTGTAAAAGCAGTGTGGCGACGGGAGCGCGGCAGCGGCGGCGGGGGGGGGTGAGATGCCGGCTCACGGGGTTCTTCCGCAGCCGCCCACGCGGGACGCATGGGAGGAGGAATAACATGACCCCAGTCAAGAGCCTGTTTAATGAAGCTCGGAGGATCAGCCCAGTTTTAGCCCATGTATCCTCCTCTCCCCTATTGCTTTCAGGGTTGCCGTCCTCCTGGCTATGAGGTTGGGTGGGATCTGCTGCAGAGCCTTGAGCTACTGAAGTGGCCGCTGATGAGAGTCCCGACTCCCTGGCAGGGTGCAGAAGGTTGCAAACGCCGGCTAACAGAAGCCCAAGGGAAGGACTTGGTCATTTCACTTTATAATATGAAATGTGTGTGTTTGTGTGATGTACCTCAGCAGTTTGTGGGCTGTCAGAAGGTTTGCCCTAAAGAGAAACTTGCTGTTCCTTTCAGAAAACATGCACCCATCCCATGGCTCAGCATCCCGTTTCATGGGTCGTGTCCTTGTGCGTGTCTTCTCTCAGAAGGGTGTCAATGACTTCAAGACCTCGAAGTTATGCCCAAACCCCCAAGCACGGCACCTCAGCTTTCCGTGTCTGGAGTGGCAGGATGCTGCAGCATATAAAAATAAGAAGGAAGCTTGGACTTTGGCAGGTTGAGGTCCTACACCACAGACCAGGCAAGACAGTAGACGACCTGCGGCTGGGGCAGCTCATTAGGTCATTTAGGGCAAACCAACAGCGTGCATCATTGCGACTCAGAGGAAGGGCCAGCCGGGAGGACCCTGGATACATTTGGGAGGAATTCAGGGTGATGCCCAGGCGGGGAGAACATTTTGTATCTACGCAAACAAAATTTTTGCTGGGCATCTCCATTTCTGCGTGTCTTTGTAGTCTCGCATACAGTTGCTCACAGGCTGTGCCTGCGGCTGGGCCCACCTGTGCCTGCGGCTGGGCCCACCTGTGCCAGCTGGTGGGAGAGGACAAGAAGTGGGACAAGGCTGGCAGCAGGCCTGGCTGTGTGCTAACCGTGACCCTCGGTAGCCTTGCCCAGCAAAAGCCCTGGCTATAACATGGCCTGGTGGCACCGCCTTGGCCCAGGCCCTTGAGAAGAATCTCTGAGCTACAGGACAGGCAGCAGCACAGCAGCATGCCCGGTATGGGTTACTCCCGTGAAACAAAAGCCGGAGCAAGGCTGCGCTTGCGGAAAGGAACACCCCCAGCCTCAGACTACGGGCTCGGACTGCGGCACCTTGTCAGTGAAAATCACAGCGGTAAGCAGTCCCAAAGGGGGCTCCAAGGACGGCACCGGCGCGGTGCGACACCTTCCACGTGCGCAGCACCGCATGTCACGAGCTCCGTCCCCACTGGCACGCGCTGGACCTGTCACAGCAGCATTTCTTGTTCCGACTCATTCATACTACGGCTGATGGGTGTGCCCTTACATAAACAAATAATAATAATAATTCAAGCATCTAATAACGTCTCCAGCCGTATTTGACAGATGAGAATACAAACCGCAGCAGTGCAAAAGAGAGGTGAAAAACGGTTTCCTTGATTAGGAAATTATTGCAGGATGAGAAGCAAAGAGCAGGCAGGAGGCAAAGGGCAGTTTTCCTGCAATGGGGTGAGCATGCTGATGAGAAATGGATCCGCTTTCTAATAAATCTGCTCGCCTGGCCACCATCCTGGCAAGGCGCTGTGCAGGTGCTGGGCTCCCCAAACCAAGGACGGGAAGGCGTTTTGATGCCTGTGTGCTCTGCTCTCCAGGCATAAATATTAATAGGGCTCCAGCCTCGGTGCCACTGCTGATGCAGCTGTTTCCACGCTCATGTGGAACAAATTCAGTAAATGCAAAAGAGCAAGGCGTGAAAGAAAATATTCACCCGCTCGTCTGAGTTATTCTTGAAATCTGGTTTTGGTCCTTGCTTTCCTAAGCAGGATTTTATTTTTTTTGTGTTCGGAGTGAACTGAGATGGGGCAAATTTGCGTGGTTTGAGGATCTGGTTGCAAATGGCGGTGTCAGAGGGTAAAACCACTGCCAGACCCTCGCCCGCAGCCGTCAGGTCCGAATCCAGAACCGCGGTGATACAGGAGCCACATGCCTAGCAAACATTCCTTTTGTGCTTTGATCCTTCTTGATTAAACACTAATTCTTTCCACCCCAAGGACTTCTCCTTGAAACCCCAATATCAGCACGCTGCCCTGCATCGTTACCAAGTCGAGTTTCTGCTGCGGCCATTGCCTTGCTCGGGCAGCTAGGATCTGGCATAGTGAGGAAGCAGGAGTCTTAGTAACAGCATTGAACAAAGCATTTTTTTTTCAAGGTCTTCTGCCACCACCCTGCTCTCTCCTCCCTGCAGTAACACTGCGGCTGGCAGTGCTGCTCGCTGCAAGGAAGAGCGTGCTTGACAACTCGTTAACACTTTCCTTTTTTCCATCGTGAAAGGCACAGTTGTGCAAATGAATTGTAAAGATCTTTTCAGGCAGCTGCTTTGGCTGCTCTCAGGTATCTCTGATACCCATCTTTCAGAATACTGGAAATAAAATGAACAGAATTTTGAAGGCTGAAAAAAAAATATGGCCCCAGATCACTCGTATGTATATTAAATCTCTGGCTTACTGGGAAAGAAAATGACTGTTTGGAAAGATTTCTCTCTCCCCAGCAGCAGTTGCCCTCCCGTGTTGGGCTGGAGGGAGCAGATCTGGGTGCGGAGAGCTGGCAGCTGAGAAAAGCAGGATCTGGGGGGGCTGCGCAGAGCTCCGGTGTGCTGTCAGTACAGCGATACAACTTCTCTCCTGACAGCACGATTTAGACAAAGGCTTTGATCATCTGCTTTATTAAAGCTGGAAGCATCCTCGCCAAGCCAGAACCGGTGGCAGAGATGAAAACACTGCTTCCAGCCCCTCCCGAATCATGGCTGCTGGGATTGCAGCGGTGGGGGAATGGTGGCAAAATCGGGGTGCGGTGACCCAGGGCCGCTGTGCCGGCGCTGCCATGGCCAGGTGGGTAGCAGGTGCTCGCAGGGGAGCAAGTTCATCCGTGCCCGAGGAGCTGCACGGGTCTTACAGGCTGAAGCCTCACCCGCGCGAGGGTGGGGACGCAGCTACGTGAGCAAGCCACCCCGCAGCAACTCGGCAGCCCAGGGTGCAGGGTTTTGGACGACAGCTAAGCGAAGTTCATTGTTAGAAGCTTTATCTGCAGCTCACGGGAGCTAGGAGGTGTTTTTTTCAATCAGTTTCTGTAGAGGCTGGCTCAGATCCTGAATCCATTAAAGAAAGGTATCGGTCCCAAATGCCATGAATGCCTTTGTCCTTCTCTCTCCTCCTATTTTCCCATTTATAGTTCTCTACGGGATTTAGGGATAATTTTCACCTGATTTGTGTTTGCCTCGTGAGAAACATGTAACAAATGTCCCTTTATGGGACTTCATGTGTCCGCAAGCCTTCCAGCACTGGGGAAGGCCACCACCCACCCCAGGACTCCATACCAACAACAGCAGCAGCCCCTGGCACCAGCTTGTCAAACCTCAAGCAGAAAAGGGAGATGGTTTCCCGTGCTTTCCGAGAGGCAGCAGGGAGGGACATTTTTCAGTTGCTGTTAAGGGCAACGCATAGACTTATTGAAGACGCAGCTTCAGCCCGTTAGGATCCTGCCTGACTTCGAAAATACAGCAAAGGAATTCTGATAACATTTTCCTAGGGTAGGATGCTCTGACAGCAGAACTATTCTGTCTGGTGTGTTGCCGTGCAAACAGGCAACGCACCCATCTTTGGATACCAGTGCTAGGTATTCTTTCACTTTTTTTTTCAGCTCGGGAGATTGGAGATGGATCACTGAAGTGATGTTTGTGAAATTTATATTTTGTGTAATCATCAGTAGCATCAGATACACTGATTAGGTGGCAGCAGTAGCTGTTTGGTGTACTTCTGCTAGGAAATCAAACACATCCCTCATCTAAACCATGCTGTTCAAGAACTGTACTGGGCACTTGGAGCGCCTGACCCAAACAACCATACCCCAGTGGATCAGACCATGCTGGGCTGCTCTCTAGTAATATACAGGCACTAAGCTACTGTTTGGGATATTCACCCTTTCTGCTAAACCGCTGTATTCGACAGAGCTGGAAGGAAAAGCCAGAAGGAAAGACTGGCTTGAGCTAAGCCACCTCCGAGCAAACACTCGAGGGCTGCGAAGGGACAATGCCAGACCTGTTAGCTTCGCTCCTTGTCCAGGGAGGAGGAAGAAAAATACTCAAAGCTGATTTTGACCACCTGGTTTTGCTTGAAACCAGAAAAATCCAAAGGCCACGGCATTACTTCAAAAAGTAATGAAAGAGAGTGGCTGTTTGGAGAACCAGACTGAGAGGCAGGCGCTTGCTGGCATGCTTGAGAAAGGGAGCAGCTGTGTGCAGGCATGACCAGTCTGACCTGCAGGCTAAGGGACTCTGTGACAGACACTATGAAGTCCAAGGCCTGGTCTAAGGAGGAATAGAAGACTCATGGAAATTCTGGTGTCAGCAAAGGGAAAGTGCCCAGAGGGATGGGGAAGAGACCAGAAGTGCAGCTCGCCCCGTAA
Organism: Opisthocomus hoazin; assembly: GCF_030867145.1. Classification (NCBI taxonomy): domain Eukaryota; kingdom Metazoa; phylum Chordata; class Aves; order Opisthocomiformes; family Opisthocomidae; genus Opisthocomus; species Opisthocomus hoazin. The sequence continues at coordinate 109,352,252 of NC_134416.1, read as the reverse complement.
CCATGACAATAACAACCTATCTTTCAGAAAAAAGGAATTTCATTCCCCTCCCAAAGCAACCTGAACCGCAGACAAACCTTTGTTTCTGTGGCTGCCAGCACCGCATGCTGAATCCGTGATCTGTACGGCTAAGAACATACCTCTCTGCAACCTGAGCAGATGCGCCAGCCCTCCAGCCAGCAGCAGACTGGGATCCCCGCTGGTTCAAGCGCATGATGTACCCTGCGCGGGTTACGTACCCAGCCTTGCGTCCTGCTGGGTGACCCAAGGACTGACAAATGGCAGGATCCGTCAGGTGTGTTGTGTGTCATGTGGAATCTAGGCGCTGAATCTTGCAATACTAGGGAAAGCATTTTTCAGTGCTATCTCCTTTTTTTTCTTTCTTCCCTTCTGAGCATTTTAAAAGCTCATTTGTATTAGGCTTTCGTGCCTGTTCCCTTCCCTGTTAGGTCACAGGTAAGTCGTAGCCCGTTACGCCTGCAGATCTCACTACAGCTGCTGGCTTTTATGCACTGGAGCCGGTGTTTGTAAGCTGCTTCAGGATTCTCCGCCGTGGTCTGTCTGCATATAAAATATGATTTCCCATTGACTGCATAAACCTCTTCTTGTCCCTGAGGGGAGCGATGAGTCACTCCCAGTTAGTGCCTCCCACCCAGCAGCCCACATGTCTCAAATGCTCCCATAGACCCAAGACAAGTTCCTCCAATGACTCCTATAACAATAAAAGGAAAACGTCTCATTCGATAAGGGCAGAAATTAAGTCTGGGCTCACAGAGGCGCTTACGAGCTGTGTGTTACGCAGACTTTCATTCAGCTGCAGGGAGCTGCAGGCAAGGGTTATTGTAATCTTCCAGTCTGCGGAGGAGTGAAATAAAGCAGAGTAGAAGGGATTTGCACAAGGTCACAATGCCAGCTGGGCACAAAACCTGAAAAACAGCCCAGATTTCAAATTCAACACGCTGCACAGTGGATCACGACAAGCTGCCAGTCAGAGAATCACCGCACCACGTGCACCCCAGGCCTCATCCCACCCTGGAGAGAAATCCCAACAGCCGAGGTTACAACCCTCACAGAAAAGACCAGAATTTTCCTTGAGGGAAAAGCTGGTACCTTAAGTCTGCTGGAAATCAGGAGCCGGATTTCCTCGGAGTGATGCCTGCCTGGGTACCAACAGATGCGCTGAGGAAGTATCACCGTAGTTCTGCTAACACTGTCACAGCAGCTATTGCAGATGTGGGATTGCTTGCACATCGACATTTTGCATTTGCTTATGGGTGCTTTTTCAGACATGGGCTTTTTCTCCGGAGGGGTGAGGCGCTGAGCTTGGTACTGCTTTGGATCGTGAGCTTCTCAGCATGAATTTGGTGCAGTCCCCTTGCAGATGTTATCATCACACAAGGTCACCATTCTGATTCCCCCATTTTCTGCAACTCTTTCAAAGGTTCCAGCCTGGATTCTCTTCCTGGCTCTTTTAGGGGACCACAAGTTAGGCTGACCAACACCTGACGAAGGGTTTTGAGCCCTCAGGCTAAGAAAGCACTGTGGCCATGGTTAGATGTTTCCAGAGCAGTTTCCTACCACAGCTAAACAAACCTCCCATCCCAGGAGGATGCGTTAAAGCAAAACACAAGAGGTTCTATGTGCTGCTGAAGCGCTTTCCCCTCTCATGTTGCAGGGGCTCTGATGGCCTTGCAGGGCTGTAATTAGGAAATTCATTTCACAGTTGATAGTCTGGTTCTGCACAGCTCCACTCAGTCGTCACACCTGCATTGCAAATTAAAAAATGCTTACTCAACATTTTACTTGCTTAGATGAATGCTGTTCCTCTTCTGAGCTTAAACAGGGATTTAGCATGACCTAGAGATGCCAGTTACATTTCACAGAAAAGCATTAAATACACAGAGCTGCTTAGGTGCAGAGAAACCCTGTGGCTTACCTTCAGAGGTCTGCAGGGCTAAGGATCCCAATAGCTATGAGCACTTTGGAGAAGACTCCCGATGACAAAAGGAACAGATCAGAGGGTGATGAAATAGGGCAGCTTCCCCCCTAGGGAGCAGTAAACCTGGAGGCAGCCTTGGAAGCCACAGAAGAAACTTGTACTTGATGTGGCAAGACCAGTGAAGAAAACAGAATGCTCTTACTTCAGTCCAGTGGATCACTTAAACGCAGGTTTCACACACCAGGAGACCCAAACTTCTCTCTGGAGGGAAGAGATGCGCTGGGCTGGAGCTTTGTTAGAGCAGATCCTCTGGTGGGACTCCACCACAGAAGTCAGCTCTGCCTCAGTGTAGCAGAGAAACTGGCTCTGAACACTTGGAGGATTTGTCTCCATGAATAAATCTGCCTGCAAAGCTGTGTGCGTCTTACCTTCCACCCTAACTTCCCTCGGAGGCAGTGGGAATCAGTCAGGAGGGCATGCTTCTCACTCGGAAGCGAGATCTAAAGCAGCTCGGGTGAACTGTGCCCTGAACTTGCCCGCTGCTCTCCCCTGACCAAGTGAGCCTGGGGCAAACCTCCATCACCTGCAGGTGTCTCATCACAGGAGTCTCACCACCACCACCAGGGTGGCTCCCAGCACGTATTTTGTCCAGTGCCTGGATTTTCATTCCTGCGACGCTCCTGGCCTGCAACATCTTTCCCTGTTTTAGCTGATGGCCTTACCCCTGCCCCTGCAGCCGCACTGACGGTGAATCCCAGGCAGGAATCAGCAGGGCTGAGGAGTGTGTCTCTTGGCAGATGCCTGAAGGACCAGGGCAGCTCAGGGAAGGAAAAGCGACCAACAGTTCCTTTCCCCTCCCATTTCTTCAGGGTGAAAATGAAGTTTCAGGACCTGGAAATGGAAATTTTGATTCCTAGAAGCGTGCACGGAACCAGAAGCAGAGGAAATGATAGAAGGGATTGTAAGAAACGTGAAACTATAACAAAAAAGCCTTAATATTTTCTAGTTTTTAGTAGTCTTTAGTACTGTAACTTGTATTCCTGCATGCATAGTGATCTAACGATGTAACTGTTACACTAATCCCTGTTTTCTCATTAAGGAATGTAGTGGAAGGACATGGGCAGAAGCTATCACTTAGTCGTTAGACAAAATAATTAAGTGAAACAAAAGTGGTCTTGGTTCTCAGCAAATAATTGGGATAATTGTGGGATAAGAGACTCCTAAATAATTCTACTCCAGCCAGCTTGGCCTTGGGAGGGCAAACGCACCAAGCTCCAGAGATAAGGAGGCACAAAGAGAGCAACCAGACCGGAGCCAAACAACCCGAAGGACATGATGGACCTGATCCGAGAACTGAGTCTGCGCAGAAACAAACGTCAGTCGGCGAACAGCATGATGAAGAGGGTTGGCCTTCATCTTGGGACCCCCCCAAGATCACCCAAAGATGCTAACAGACGTGCGTGAGAGATATTTACATATGCTAATTAGTTCTTAGGAATATAATGAATATTTCTATGTGTGATTGTATTTAACCTGAAGCAACAGGGTGTCTGGCATGCATGTTTGGAAGGGAGATCCCCCGCATGCCCAGGAAAAAGAATCCCTGCTGAACAGTGCGCATTGTACTGTTAGGTTTTTCCTACCGGATCTTCGAAACAGAAATGACGATCCAAAAGCCGGCCCGGGCCATTAATTCGGTCGTTCCTGAGGCAGAGGTGACGGCCCTGCCCCCGCTGTGGAGACCACCCGCCTCCCTCCCCAGCGACAGACGGCACGGCCAAGGAAAACCCTTCCCAGCGGCGCCCAGTTTGGCGAGGGCACAGCAGCCGCACACGAAGGGCGGCTTTCAACTCTTCTGTTTCCCCGGGACCCCCCGCCTAACTTCGAAAGCTTCCGCGGCCGAGCGCACCCCAGCTCGCCTCCCCTCAGCCCCGCGGGCAGCACTGAGAGGGCAGCGGGTGCGCACCTCATGGACGCCGCTGCGCGCTCGCCCCGCCCCCTTGCGCGCGCACCCCCGGCGCAGGCGCGCGCGGCGGCTGGGCGGGGTGGGCACGGCGGAGCTCCGCCCCCCCGGACAGCGGGGCTGCCCCGCCCCCTCGGGCCCTGCCGGCTGAGGCCGGGGCGATGGCGGCGGTGGCGGGCGGTGGGGGAGCGGCGGCGGGCGGCATCGCCCTGCACGACTTCAGCGGGCGGCTGGGAGAGCAGCGGGTGCACTTCCACGCCATGAGGCTGCGCGACTCGCTCTTCCTCTGGGTGGGGGCCGCGCCCACCCTCGCCAGCCTGGCCGTCGCCATGTGCAGCCCACGCGTGAGTGCCCCCGCCGCCCGCTCCCCCCGGGGCCGCTCGGGGCCGCGCTGCCGGGCCCTGAGCCGAGCCCTCCGCTCTCGCTCCGCTTGCAGGACAGCGTGCCGGTGTGCGCCTCGCTGCTGGGGGATCCCTCCGACACGGCCTCCGCCTGCCTGGCCCGCCGCTTGGGTACATGGGTGCGGCGGGGGGGGGGGGTGAGGCGCGGCGGGAACGCGCGGGTCGGGTCCTGGCGAAGCCATCTGTGGCGGCCTCGGGAGTCGCGCTGTCCCCCCCCAGCGGAGCCCCCGGTGGCGGCCTCCAGCAGCCTCACCAGGGCGGGGGGTGGGTGGGTGGGGGGACCTCCGCATGGCAGCCCTGCGCGGCGGGGTGGGTGCCATGCGAGGCCCGCCATGCCCGAAGGCGAAGCTCGACCCTCCTCATGCCTTCACGCCTTTTCACCCCCAGATTCCCAGAGGTTCTGGCCTGGGGAGCCCTGGGCTGGGGTGCTGGCACCTGATCCAGCGTCTCTCGGGGCGTCTCCGCTCCCCGCCCGCGTGAGTGTGTCTGGCTGTGCCCAGCGCCGCGCCGACGTTAACAAGGGCAAGGGCAGGGTCCTGCACCTGGGGAGGAACAGCCCCAGGCACCAGTACAGGCTGGGGCGGACCTGCTGGAGAGCTGCTCTGCGGAGAGGGACCTGGGTGTCCTGGTGGATGACAGGTTAACCGTGAGCCAGCAGTGTGCCCTGGCTGCCAAGAAGGCCAGTGGGATCCTGGGGTGCATCAAGAGGAGTGTGGCCAGCAGGTCGAGGGAGGTTCTCCTTCCCCTCTACACTGCCCTGGTGAGGCCCCATCTGCAGTGCTGTGTCCAGTTCTGGGCTCCCCAGTTCAAGAGAGATGAGGAGCTACTGGAGAGAGTCCAGCGCAGGGCAACGAGGATGTTGAGGGGACTGGAGCATCTCTCCTACGAGAAAAGGCTGAGGGAGCTGGGCTTGTTCAGCCTGGAGAAGGCTGAGAGGGGACCTTAGAAATGCCTGTAAATATCTGCAGGGTGGGTGTCAGGAGGACGGGGCCAGACTCTTTCCGGTGGTGCCCAGCGACAGGACAAGGGGCAACAGGCACAAACTGAAACAGAGGAAGTTCCGTCTGAACACGAGGAAGAACTTCTTCCCTCTGAGGGTGACGGAGCCCTGGCACAGGCTGCCCAGGGAGGTTGTGGAGTCTCCTTCTCTGGAGATATTCAAGACCTGCCTGGACAAGGTCCTGTGCAGCCTGCTCTGGGTGACCCTGCTTGGGCAGGGGGTTGGACTTGGTGACCCACAGAGGTCCCTTCCAACCCCAACCATTCTGTAAGTCTGTGATTCTGTGACGTAGCCGGACACCCCAGCGCTAACTCTCAAACTCCTGTGTCTCTTAAAAAAACCCGCTCAGCCCGAGGCATCCTCGCACCCCTGAGGGCTGCATTGTGGTGGCCGCTCGTCATCACCTAACCAGGAGCTGACGCAGCGCCGGCCGCCGATCCGCTGGAGTACTGGTTATCGGGTGTTAAACGCAGGATGCCGCACCGCTCGGTCGCGTCGTGCTGCTGTTGTGTCAGTTGGAAAGGCTGTGTTATTCTTCTTAATTGTTCGCTATGGGCAGCGTGTCCCGAGTCTGCATCATCGGGCAGCTTCTCCAGTTCACCCCTGCGCCTTCCCTGCGTCCAGCAATGCGCGTGTGTGAAAAAGGGCTACTCACGAGACCGGTCTTTGAAAAAACGGGACTGGCGCCCTTTCTCCATCCTGAGAACTTATCTTCTCGTAACCACTGTTATCGTCTCCCCTGGTGTGAGCGCTTTCTCTACACGCCGGGCCCAATCACTTCCACTTTAAGTAGTAATTCTGTGAGGTACTGTATAACATGATTTCTTTAGGTGTAATTAGTGCATTGTCCGTAAGAAGACACTTGGTAAAAATGTAGTCAGAGAGAGTTTGCTTTGGAAAAAGTCCAACAGTTTATTCCATCTTCTGTTGCGTCTCCTCACCGCTCGTTTCTTCTGAATCTTGCTCTAAGCTTCTGCGTAGCCTTGGAGTCCAGCTACCAGCTCTAAGTCATCTCAGTGATTGCCACCCCTTCCTATTTTGTTTTTTTTTTCTCACGTGTGCTATCTTCACTCTTACAGCCTCATTACGCATTTCATAGCTAGGGTTTGTAAAAACTTGTCGTTTCTTATATTAGTCCTTTCAGTCTTCTAGGACAGAGGCTGTCTGGGTCACCTGATTTTTTTTTCTCCCAGTAAGCAGTCAAAGTTGTGCTGCCTTTTTTTTTCCCCCCAAGGTCCTTTCCTCATTTACATTGCTAATTTCACATGCTTTGTTACTGAGAACTGATAGTGTTGCTTGGTACTGGGATATCAGTTACTCTTTCTCCTCACAGCATAATGCACCTTTCTATTTTCTTTCTGTTCATGCTTTTAAGTATCTTTCATTGTTTTGTTTTAAGCTTTCTGTACCAGCTGCAGCCTGGCTAGGCTCTGGGGCAATATTCCTCTGCATCCATGCCATCTGACCTCTGGGTTGCAGTTTTCCTTGCTGGCCAGTCCCTTTTATGTTCATTATAGATGCAATTCTTCCTCGTGCTGTCCTGCCTAAGGTGTGCTGTACTGGGGAAGGCCTGTAACCTTTTTCAGCTTTGGTTGGAAAGGGAAGGTCAATCATACACTTTCTGGCTTTGGGTGATTACATGCTTCCTTGTCACCTGATCATAACAGAGTTTTGAGAAGAGAAATAAATCTTCGGTTTGAAATCCTACACCTTAGTTTCTAGGCTTGCTTTTGTCAGCCCAGCAGTTTAACTTAGCTCATGGTCACTTACTCCGAAATCGTGTGTTCTCCTGAAACCAGTGGATCTGCAGGATCAGCATTAAGCACCTCTGCGTCTTCTTTGTTTCGCAGAGTGCCTTGGTAAGGAAATCCGTGTTGTGCCTCAACTAGAAATACCAAGCTTTGCTGTCACCAGTAAGTTTTCCTCTGGGAAATCAAATCCTTGTTACTCCCACAAATTCTGTAATAACAGAGCTGCCATTCACAGCCAAGCCTGACTTGTAGCTGTATTTCCAAGCCAGCCTTTTTAACTGTTCTGCTATGTGATAACCTTCAGGCAGGCAGTATATATATATATTTCCACCCCCCCCCCCATGCTGTCACCATTTTTTCCATGCTGTTTCCATTCCGGTCTTTGCAGGCACTAACTTAAGTAGCATATGATGCCATTTGAACATAAGTATTTTTATTTCTTATACTTCCATTACCTGCCTTTTGTTCCTGCAATGTCAGGTTCCCTGGAGCAGGAGTTTCAGCGCTGTGAATCAGCGTACATACTCTCCTGTTGGTTTCTTTATAGCCCCTTTATATATAGATGTAGGGGTTCTAGCCAGAACAGTTGCATTTGCTGTACTACCTATTTCTATCTATATCTGTTTGCATTAGGTGCGGGGACTGTTTCCCACCGCTCTGCCCGATTGCTCTGCCGCGAGATTTGTCACACCAGTCAAGAAACACAAATCCTGAAAGATTGTTTCCTGTAGGTTAGCGGGTTACGATTCTTGAGCAAGTCTCATCCGTTAGTGCTTCCCTTACCTGCATCTCCCGAAACCTCAGCGCTTTTGGCCATGGTGAGTGCTGAGTAGCGCCATGAAGACATCTTCCCTCTGTAGGGACCGGCAGACTCTTGGTGAAGATCACCTCAACCTGTGGTGATTCCCCAGCTGGGCACGGTTCCCCTCCACCACCCCTTTTCCAGCATAATCGGTCTACAAACTCATGCCCAACATTCCTTCTGTCCTTTCTCCCAGGCTCCTCTTCAAGCTTAGATTTGGGCCTTGGCCCGGCCCATGGGGAGGGGGTCTGTGCTGCCGTCGTGCCTCTTGGCACGTCCCGGACGGTGGGCTGCCGGGGAGCTTTGCCCCCGCTTCGGGGGGCCGGTGCAGCCAGGTTAGCAGCCAGGCTGCGTTGGAAGCAGCCCTGCCAAAGGGGTTTTTCGGCAAGCCTTGTCTTGCGCAGTTTTCTGCTTTACTCTAAACATGCAGATGGGCTTCCGTGGAGGCGTAAGATCTTCCCTCTTCTGTCCTTCTCGCGAGAGCCCACGTGTCCAAACGAATCCGCAGGGAAGCGGGGACAGGAAAGGTCCTACTGGGAGCAGAGCTCCTTGGCGCAGGCAGCCCTGAGGGATTCACAGCGTTCCCGGGAACGGGAACAGCATCCCAGAGACTCAGTTGGATCTTACGCAAACCTCATTAAGAAGTTGAGTTTTGACACTGCAGTGTACGATGTCGCTTCGTTAGATGGGATAACGGTATTCATTAGTTCAGAACTAGTCTTGCATTCAGTTAGGGCACGATGATGAAGCGCTGGTGCTTACAAAACATGCTGCTTCATACCACAAAACCTGGTGCCAAGCACGAATTTTTTTTGTAGTCAGAGCAACGTGCTGCGTGACATCAGCATTTGTAGTGCCAAGTCTTAAAAGGCAAATGAGTTGCTGCGTTTCAGAAGCAGCTCTGCGTGCTAAGCCAGGAAGCCAGCCACCTCTTAGAATGGAAAAAGATAATAAATTGATTTCCATAATGAAAAGGCCTCAAAAGTGCTGCTTAAGTACATTTTATATGTATATATAAGTTTCCTGTAGTTAACTTTCCCATTTAAAAAGGATTGAGATATTAAGAGTTCTTGTGTCTTTATTTTCCATTTTTAAAGCTCAGATGATATTTTTGAATATTCAGCAGAACAGTCTGATTTTTCCCTGGAATCGTCAGCTCCCAGCTCGTTCCCTGCTAGGAATATCTTGTGACCCAAATACCGTTTTTTGTCCTCTGTTTTCCATAGCTCTATTTAAATTTAGTTTCTGTTTTTCCTTTATAGTGCTTACGCTCTTCACAAAGTTTAGCTTTAGCAGTGTACAGAGTTACAAATTTGCTATGTTACCATGGTAAAATCTAAGTAGGATTCCATTTTATTTATGAAACACTTCTTGGTGTTACCTGTTCTGCTCTGATAATTAAGTCTTCCTGCCCCAGTGGACATTATTTTTGTTACTGTTAATTAGCTCTGTCACGGAAGGCAGCTCTTAATTTTATAGCACCTCTCTCTAGGTATTTGTCATGACAGTAGCCTGGAACTTGTGCTTGGCTTCACCATGTTCAGCCAAGCTCTCCGGCCTCCTGGAGTGTTCATGGACACCGTGCTAAGCAAGGTTAAAGGAAACAAAACTATTGACAGCAGGCTTAGACGAGAATGCTGCAGACTTTTGGGGGCCTTTATAGGGGTTCATAATAAACCAGAACTTTGCTGGTGGAGGCCTAGGGACTTTCTCGTGTGCTTTCCCTCTGTGTTTTTCACAGCATAGACTTCCCAACTGATAAACTAGATGTCAGCGCCAAGAGGCTGGTACAGGCTGTGGTGTGGCTTCAGCTGTACTATATTGAAGAAGTGTCCAAAATCCACTAAAAGCACCGTGGGGCTTTCCAGTGACTAATGGCTTTTTGCATCAGGCCAGAAACTAGCTGGTTGTCACCAGGCTTCCGTTGCCCACTTCCGTGACACACATAGCTTTGCCCCAGGTGCCAGTGCTCGGGTATTTGTTCTGCTGCTCTTTTATAGCTGGGTCCAGCGCGGCAGGAGTGAACAATGTTGTCCTAGAAACCTGCATGATACGGCTTTTTAAAAGGCTTACTTGAATACCATCATCACTTAAGAGCGAGCTGTGGATGACTACTCTTGTTTTGTGTTTTAGCCAGCAAGACGAAAAAACAGGTATTTGTCAGCTACAATCTTCAAAACACAGACAGCAACTTCACCTTACTCATAGAAAACAGGATCAAAGAAGAAATGATGGCTTTTCCAGAGAAGTTCTGACTTGGCATCATTGTAAAATAACCTGAGTTTTGTTTTAGAAAAACTGTTGGAATTTTCACACTGACATTAAGTTAGTATATTTGTTTTGTATTGTTTTGATTGATTTTGCAGTTGTTATTAAACATAGCTGGACCTAAATACAGTTGGAGCTGGATTTTTTTTTTTAAATTTGCTGCTGCCCTGTGAAGTAGGGGATAGGTGGGTGGAGTAGAAAATACGCTGCAATGTGAGAACATCATCCTAAAAGCGCGTGCAGTGGCTGGCCTGCATGCAGTACGGGGATCTGCTGGGAAATCCGTTCCAAATTCTACGTGTACAATTAATCTACATTGTAGTAGGAGTGAGCATAGTATTGCAGCTTTTAGCATTCAAATAGTTAAAAACCCACATTTTTTTGGTATTGAAAAGCTGTACCATAAAATGAGCGTTACCTTGCTCTATCTTAGCCCCCGTTGGTTGTAGTACTAGTGCTGAACACTGGATTTCCTTCCATCTCTTGGGCACTGAGAACACTACGAGGGTTTCACAAAGGGTTTTCTGTACACCCGGAGGGTTACGTAGAAGGAAAAAGCACAGCTTGACCTTTGGAGCAACAGATAAATCTGTCAGGCTGCTAGAAGAGCACAATGTGTGTAAATTGAGCGTACTCATCAGAAAAATCGGAGCAGTCACCACCACCACCGCAAAGCATCCTGCTGCTACACCTCTGGACTTGCTTTTAGGTAGGGTGGCTCTCCTTTCAAAGGCAGATCCATGGGTTATTTTGTTCAACAAAAAGGACAGCTACAAGTTAATTACATGAAAAACCCCAAACCAACCGCAGAGCCAAGGGCGCAGTGACTGTTTGCGGCTGTCATTACAGCACGCTGCTACCTGTTACTCACAGCAATTTGGAGGAACATCGAGCGTAGCAGCCTGGTGAGCCAGTCCAGGTTAATTCTCTTGCATTGCACGTTGAACCCTGACTCAGACATAAGCTTCTGATACAGATAAAAAATACGAGTGGTGCTGCTAGACAACTGTCCTAAAAACCTACAGAAAACTGACAAACTTACCTTGCTGTAGCAGCACAATCGGCAATTAAAAGCTGTAACTGAGACGCTGCTGACGTGGAAGGCGCAACTCCCGATGAGCCTCTTGTCCGAAGGGCTTTGAATAGCCAGTGGCTTCGACGTTTCAGGTCTGATGCGGGCGCAGAGGGCCCTTCCTTACCTGGTGGGAACAGCCGCTGGTCCTTGGCCGCAGTTCCAGATCAGAGCAGCAAAAAGCAACTGTTGGAGGGTGCTTTCTTTTTAATTCACACCACCCAGGAAACTGAGTCAGCTGTTCTTCTGTGACTGAATGCAAAAGGTAATTAGTTGCAAATCGATGTAGTGATTTAATTAGTCTGATTTAAAATGAGCTGGTTCAGTTTGCGGAGGTGGCTGTTTGCTGAGGTGTCACATCAGCTGCTGCTGGGTTGTTTCAGAAGTCGCTGCGAGGGAGCCAGACCAAGGGGAGCAAACTGATGGGACAATGTCATTTTATTCTGTACATTTACATACAAAGTTCTTTTCAGTAGGTACAACAGATGTAACATCATGCAGACATTTAGCTTGTAAGACTGTTTTCAGTACTTGATTTAAGCTTGTGCTATGAGGAAGCACCACCAGACTATTCATGATCAAAACGTACAGTAACACGATTCTTTAAAACTTCATCAGAAACTGAAATGGGGAGGGAGGTCTCACCCACTAGACAGAACACACCATACTCCTTTCCCGAAACGTTTCACACAATACATTTAAAATGAGGTTTGTCATTTTATTTTTCTTTTTAAAAACAACAAAAGAAAAAGTTACAGCAGGGGAGATCACCCCCCCACTTAATAGCGTTGTCTTATGTGCCAGCTACAGGCGCAACTTGACGTGACATTCACAGAGTTCAGTTAATGGCACTTCTGCTTCCAATTTGGTGACCTTTAGTGTTTGGCTCCAGGAAGTGGCAACAGTTAAAATACTTCCATTAAAAAAAAATAAAAGCCCGGTTAACGAAACTGAAAAAGTAAATCTCACAGACACCTTTCTGAGTTGCCACAAAACACTTGCAAACAGGCGACTCCGTTTGCAGCGTGTCTGGCAACAAAAGCAGTACTGAAACCTTAAAAGGGGAAAAAAGCCCCCAGGATCAAGCATAATGTCACTTTCACATTTTGGCTTAAACTTACAAAGATGGAAGAAAGCCCTTAAATGGTAAACCCAAAGGAAAATTCACTGATGGGCTCAGAGGTTACTGAAGGTTCATGGAAAAAGGCCAGAATGGTCAGGACAGCTTTGATCGCTTGCCCCGTTGCGGTGGCCAGGCAGAGCCACCTGAGAAAAGCCTTTCCTGGCGGCGGCAGCGGCGGAGACATGGCTGAGGAGCCGGTGGCGTGGCAGACCGAGAGCCCCATCCTGCCGCGGGACCGGGCAGAGGACAGCAAGCATCTCCCCGTTCCGCGGCCACCTCGCTGCGTCGCCCAGCACCCGACTCCAGACAACGCTTAGCAAAAACTTTGCGGATCTGTGAGTGTGGGTGGAAAAAGCTAACGACCGCAGAAGTGTTGGTCTTCTCAGGGAAAGGAGCAAAACGGGAGCTGCCAAGGCAGGAAAGTAGATTGTGTTTTATCGTCGTGACAGGGGCAGAGGGCCAGACCAACCTGAGACGCTGGGGCTCCCTGCCTTGCAGAAGATCAGTACCGACTACCTGGTTTCAAGAAAAAAAAAAAAAAAAAAAAAAAAAAAAAAACCAAAAAGCAGCAACTCAAGTCAATTTTGTAAGAATTTCAAAAAATGTAGTTGCCGCGTGTTGCTGTCACCTAGTTTGCTTCTTATATAAACATTGATATGTTTAAACAACCGTTCTCTTCCCTGGGCCCGCCTGTTGTCAAGAGAGCAACCACCAGACTAGGAAACGCCAAAGTGCTGCAGGTAGCAGCGGTGAGCGCACCGGGGCTGCTGGCAGGGCTGGAAGCCGCCAGTTTTACTGGTTTGCGAATGGCCGACAAGAGCCACGCCGCCGCTCGAGCCCACGTGCGCAGAGACCACGAACAGAGGAGCCGCGGGCTCCTCGCTCGCCCTGCTCCTCCGCTTTCAGGCCCTTTTCCATTGAGACTTGCTTTGCTTCTTCATTTTTTTGTTGTGAACCCACTTGTGTTTTTTCCCCCCCTTCGATGTGTGTGGCTTGCAACAAGCATCTCCTATCGAAGGCAAAAATTATTGCACAGATTTGGCACGTGAATACTGCAGGGATGGGGGAGGCCTGGGTTTTTTCCTTAGGCGAACACAGGCTGCAGAAGGCCCAGCAGGCAGAAGCAGCCACGCTCAAGCTCAACAACACGTGAGTGTAAGGAAGATCGGGCTCTTGCTGTCACAGCAAGTCTAGCAAAGGTGACAAATAACAATAGTGTGACTTTGGGCAAAACTACCATCAACTGGTCCAGTGTTTCTTAGAACCCGAATGTTCACATGCCCTGTACAAAAATTAGCAGCTTTAGGACAACATCGTTACTCTGAACACAAGAGTCTCTGCCACTTCTGCAGGTCTGCCTGTCCCCTCGCCGTTGCCGGTGTCTGAGGCTGCGCCGCTTACTGCGTCGCCTGCCGGGGAGCACATATCTCTGGTTTGCTGGGGCCTGTAAGAGGACATCGGCAGCCTAGTGGATGATGGAAATCGTTAGGTACAGTAGTTAATCGACAATATATACAGCGGAGGAGGAAGAGGGAGGGAAGGTAGATGAGGAAAAGTGCAAATGAGCGCTTCCCATGCGTACGAATGCAAGATGTGCATCAAACAAAGTGGCAATCATATGGACACTCAATACAACACCGACATCCTGCTGCTCTGTTGGTCTGAACGCCTGCACTACCAAGCAATCACAAATGGATGGCCTGAGTGAGAAAGGAGGAGAGGGAGGGAGAGCAGGGAGGTTAACTGCAATGCAAGAAAGCTGTTTGTCTGCGAAGTCCTTGCATTGAACTAGGTCGTCACAATACTCACGCAGTGAGAACTGAAAGCCGATGGCCACTGGAAATCACTGGACTGGGGGCTGGACAAGCCAGGTGGCCACTATCAAAGTGCCATCTGCACAGCAGGAGACAAACTGGACATTTGCTTTGCTTAGCCTAGAGTAGGATTGATCCAATTTAGGCAAACTGGTTTTTTGGTTTTTTTCCCCCCGAATGAAAATCCTACAAGGGCAGTTGGGGAAGGGGGGAAATCTGGGTGAGTTCACTGTATATTCTTGGGTCAGAACCAGAAAACATCTCTAAAAGCCCCAAGACGGCCAACAGCAGATGGTAAGTCATTATTCACAGGCTATCAATTCATCCCTTTCCGACAGTCACTTAAGCATTTTGTCTGCTTAAATTGAAAACCAAAACCCCGGTTCTACAAACAGGTAAGGCGATGCCAGGAGACTCGGTTCCCAGGAGCGGGAGCCCCAGCTGCGCTGCCTTTCGGAATAAAAGCACACATCGCAGCCCATGCTCCTCACTTTTTGTCCCTGCTGGTCTATGCTCTTCTCCTGGAGCAGTCAATCAAAGATTCTGGGCCTCCTGGTAATTAAAGCCATTCTTGGCAAAACTAATTTTTGCATCATTGGTCAAATAATTTACATCACCTACATTACTACTAAAGACCAGCAGGAACAATCTAAAATAGATTAATGGACTCTTAAAATGCAGAAGGCTGATTCTCATGGAAAAATCAGCTTGTTTGGGTAGGATTTTCTTCAGTGCATTTGGAGGGAAAAAAAAAAAGTACTAATTTAGAAAGTAACTCTTAAGTGCACATGGGCTATAAAACCAAACATAAGCTGCCTAAAATGCAGTCAGAGTCACAAGAGGTTTTGCTTTTTTTTTCTTTTTTTTTTTTTTTTTTGGTGTATACAAACACAGCAGGCAACCTGGGCGCTTGGACTTTCTAGACAGAAGAATGTTGCACAAGTCTAAATTTCAGTCAATTCAACTTTGCAGTGGATCCCTCTTTCCTTTAAAGGAACACAAAAAAAAACCAGAAAACACCCCCCCCCATGGTTTCTTTCTTGGAATGGCTGCACCTCTTATGATAGGATGGCTTCATTTTTGTGATCTATGAAAGGAAGAGGAAATAAAGTGCTTCTTGAGAATAAATCAAAATAAATATACATATTTAATGGCAGGAAAAAAAAAGAGTTCTGAAGGGCTACCTCCAGCCAGGTCTTTTCTCAGATGAGTCTTTTCCCCCATAACTTTTTCAAGAGCAATCTGCACAACAGTTGAAGATGCCAAAAGTTGCTTTAGCAGCAGAGTTGAATTCCCCCAAGTCTGTGTCTGCTCCATCACTGGTTTGTAAAACCTATGCAAAACACCTTTGCCCAAAGTGCTGCTCCTCCTGCACAACAGCATCAAATAAAATACAAAAAGAAGAGAAGGGGAAAAAAAAAAAAACCCCAACCAACCAAAAGAAGAAGGGGAAAAAAAAAATCCACCCGGTTACATCGCCTTCATCCCGTTGGCAGTGGTGTTCTCAGAGATCCCGTCACTCACAGCTGCCGAGTCGTGGAGGCCGGAGTAATCCTTGAGTTCAGAGTTTGTCAGGAGCAGGGGCTGCTCCCCCTTCTTGTGTGGCAGGAGGGGCTGCCGGGTGTAGTGTTCCCCGTCCGGGATGTTCTCGGGCAGGTTCTGGTTCTTGCTCTCCGGCAGCAGCAGGATGCAGATGATGCAGATGAGTGTGCAGCAGGCGAAGATGACGTGGTGGAGGAAGTAGCCTTTCTGGTTGTGGAGCTCCATGATGGGGGCAGTCAGGCGGCCGAAGCCCGCGCTGGCCAGGACCAGCCCCAGCCCTCCTCCCCTGCAAATACAGTGGAGGTGAGAGCCCGGCCCCACACAGCCCTGTCGCGTGGCAACGGGGAGCCCACGGCCCTAACGGGCCCCCCAGACTCCACCCCTGCCCGGCAATGCACCCGGGCATCTGAAACCCCTACAGCAAACCCGTGCTGCTCACAGCCTTCGTACTCTACAGCTACCCCACAAGGGAGCTGCTTTGCTGTTGTAGAGCATTGCTGCCCATTTCCCTCTCTGTGGGGAAATAACTATACTCACTTCAGTATCTATACTCACCTGAGTATCTTTTCCCCCCGCATAACTGCCCCCACGTAAGGAGAAGAGAAGCGATATCATGTGAGTACACAGACAGCCCTCTAAAGCACTCCCATCTCCAAGTTTTCCCATATTCAACAGGGGAAAACTAGATTTTGCTTGGCATGCCAACCTTCTCCAGCCTGGACAAGACACACCAAGGAGCAGTGGGCGCAGAAGTCAGGTTTGGCTGCCTCTGAAGTATCTGGCATCAATCAGCAGCGGAGGAGGGAGATGAGACTTTACAGGCCATTGCCTCCATCCACTGTACCAAACACTGAGTGCTGAAATACTGTCTCCATAAAAACGTGCTGTGGGTGGGACCTCTCAGCACACTGACCCTGTCCTAACACACATCGTTTTCAGAAAAAAAAATATAACATAGGCAGCGGTCATACTAGGAGAGCAAGAGACTGGGATGAATTTCCAAGACCTCCTCTCAACTCGCTGTACAAGCTGAGGTAGGTGCCTCACTTCCATCTTTTGTGCTTTTCCTGTGTATTCTCATACCACAGAAAGGAGTTACGAAAAGGTTAACGCTGGTGCAATGCTAAAACTGTAAATGCTTATTTATTAAATGCAATGTGCTCGTGCACTGAGATCATATGTGCATGCACACCAAAAAAGACCGAAAGCACATTAAAAAAAAAAGCGTGAAAATAACCTCACCCACTCCAGTCACAACCATGGAGGTCGCTTGTGCAAACCAAATTTGGTGCCCGTTCCTGACGTGCAGCTATTCCAGCAACCTCTCTTGCAGCTCCTCGTCTTGCTCATTAATGTCTCCCCAGGCCCAGAAGCCAGGGTGCCTGCTCACGCTCCCAAGGCCGGTCCCCGCTGGGTGACCCGCACGGAAGCAGCACCGCTGGTGTTTTTCTGGGGCTGGCCATTCCCTCCTCCTGCCGGGGCACGGGCGAGGTCTCGGCCAGCGGAGCGTCACCCTCAAGCGACCCATTCTAGCAGCATCTCCGAGAGCGGCAGCATGTCCTTGGCCTTCCAAAGATGCCGCTGCCTGCAGACGAGGTCTCCCAGCGGGCTTCATCGCTGGCACCCGTCTCCCCACTCCCGTGCCGAGCTGGCCCTGGCAGCAGAGCGCAGTTCCTGCAGCTCCTGTGGGAGATGCCATCTATTCCCAAACCCGCTGGTGATCAGACGGGGTCAGGTGCTTCTGACTAGTGGTGGCTTCTAACTAGTGGTGTCCCCCACGGGTCAGTACTGGGCCCAGTCTTGTTTAACTTCTTCATCAACGACCTGGATGAAGAGTTAGAATGTACCCTCTGCAAGTTTGCTGATGACACCAAACTGGGAGGTGTGGTAGATACACCAGAAGGCTGTGCTGCCATTCAGCGTGACCTGGACAGGCTGGAAAGTTGGACAGAGAGGAACCTGATGACGTTCAACATGGGCAAATGCAGGGTCCTGCACCTGGGGAGGAACAACCCCATGCATCAGTACAGGCTTGGGGCGGACCTGCTGGAGAGCAGCTCTGTGGAGAGGGACCTGGGTGTCCTGGTGGATGACAGGTTAACCATGAGCCAGCAGTGTGCCCTGGCTGCCAAGAAGGCCAGTGGGATCCTGGGGTGCATCAAGAGGAGTGTGGCCAGCAGGTCGAGGGAGGTTCTCCTTCCCCTCTACACTGCCCTAGGGAGGCTCCACCTGGAGTACTCTGTCCAGTTCTGGGCTCCCCAGTTCAAGAAAGATGAAGAGCTACTGGAGAGAGTCCAGCGGAGGGCTACGAGGATGTTGAGGGGACTGGAGCATCTCTCCTATGAGGGGAGGCTGAAGGAGCTGGGCTTGTTCAGCCTGGAGAAGAGAAGGCTGAGAGGGGACCTAATATATGCTTACAAATATCTGAACAGTGGGTGTCAGGAGGATGGGGCCAAGCTCTTTTCAGTAGTGCCCAGCGACAGGACAAGGGGCAACGGGCACAAACTGAAGCACAGGAAGTTCCAGCTGAACACGAGGAAGAACTTCTTCCCTCTGAGGGTGATGGAGCCCTGGAACAGGCTGCCCAGGGAGGTTGTTGATTCTCCTTCTCTGGAGATATTCAAGACCCGCCTGGAGAAGATCCTGTGCAGCCTGCTCTGGGTGACCCTGCTTCAGCAGGGGGTTGGACTGGGTGACCCACAGAGGTCCCTTCCAACCCCTACCATTCTGTGATTCTGTGTTCCTGGCCCAGTGGAAGATGTGTCATTATCAACGATAACTGGACCTTGCAGAAGGCAACTGAACTGCTTTTACATCAACTACTTGGAAAAAAAAGTTTCACCGACTACTGAGCATCCTGGAAATCACAGCACTATGGACCTGCAGGTGCCAAACTCACTCAGCCAGCCACCACGTTGAAGCTGATCTTCACCCAGCCCTTCCCAAATCCACTGCTGCTTACCTGACAGCTCAAGGGCAGCAAGCGCCGGTTTCAGAAAAGGCTCCTGGGACACTGACTGGATCAAGAATTCACGTACGGGCCCTCTAACTCTCCAGATCGGCAGACCATCTTTCACAGACAACAGCCATTTCCCCAAATACTGCAAAAGCCCTGATTAAAAACTTGTCAGCTTTCTGATGGCAGTTTAGAAACCCAGCTGAATGCCGCCATCGTGCGACTGGCCCCCCTAACACGCTCATGCCAGCCATCGGCACAACCAGCCCCCAGCGCACGGCAAACCACTCTCTGCATTGGCTTCCGAGCAACAAAAGCCCAGCTCATTTACATCCGCGTTCGCTATGGCTAAATTGTACCTCGACCACCGAGAAGGACCTGTGGTGAGCTTTAAAAGCCACTGTGGAAGGACACCAAGTGAGCTGAAAGGAGACAGGAAAAGGCAACAACAAAGGCAGCTCTGTCACTGCGGGTCAAGCAGCTCCAGATTTGGAGAGGAGAAAAACGTTTTTCCACATGATGTCAGTAATGAGAGCAGGCGTTACTTTGAAAACGGGGAAAAAAAGAAAACAGAAAATAACATGAGGAATTTTTTGCTGTTCACGTGCACATCAGGGAAATGGGCACAGGGCAAGGGAGCCCGCACCCTCATACCTCACACCTGACGGCAAGCGACATCCAAAACATCCAGAGTGTTTCGGGACACCGCTCCTCCTCGGCTCCACCACGCGCGTTCCCACGGCACGGGGCTGCCATCCGTGTTCCAAACGCGCTCCGAGGGGCAGAGTGGAGCCCGACGGAGGGAGCGCGAGGGCTGCTGGCACCCAGGGTGAGTCCCAGCCTCTCCCCTCGCACACCGGCTGCTGCGGGGCGGTCCCACGGGTGACCAAAGCCTGCTCGCCCACCGGCAGCGAGGCAGGAAGGTTTACGTGAGGGCTTACGGACAAATCACAAGGGGGCTGGGGTCCAAAATTTTGTCCTCAGAAAGGGCCTCCCTGCTCCCAGGAGAGAATTTCCTCACTCGCTGCTGCAGCGTTTTTTCAGAGTGCAGCCAAACATCCTCGTCGACAGCCTCTGCTCGAACCAGGCTAAACCGAAGAAGGGGAACCTGCCCTTCTCAGCACTGCTCAGGGGAGCAGAACAACATCAATCCTGCCTTCGGACAGCCCTTTGCCTGTCTTGATCGAACAGGTCGACATGCGCATGGCTTGGAGCAGCAAAAAGCCAGAGAGCTGTCTGGGCTGGAGGAGACGTTGGGAGAGCACCTACTCCAGCCTCCCGTGCAAAGTGGGGCCACAGCTGAATCCAGACCAGGTTTGTAGGGCTCTGCCCAGTCAGCTCAGCCACTTCTTGAAGTCAGTCCCTGAACACCTCCACTTTTTTCACTGCCTTTCCTGTACGTAAGTGACCCTGTTGCGTGCCCAGTCCTGGGCCAGAGCTTCAGTGACACACCAGGATGCCCTTGGCCTCGTGGGGCTTTGAAAAGCCAGGCCTGGGTCAGGTCCCAGTAAACAGCACCATCTCCCACTGGAAATTTGCCTTGAGACAGCTACTGATGAGTAAAGCTCCTAATTTGGCCATCGCTGCCCACTCTTCATTTCTTTGGCTGGGTGGGGGGAAAAAGTAGGACACAAAGTAAAAAGCAGATCCCTCTTCTGCTTGGTAGTAACGGAGTATGCAGAGGACGGGCAGAGGACACGCCACGCTTTCTTCATCCTATTCCTATTTAGCAGTTGTGTCAACTGCAGTGGTGTTCCCATCAAGATTATTAGAGATGGATTATCGGCGCCACTTAGTGCTTCAATTCAGCATTTGGAAGGAGCTCCGTACCGAAGCCCCTGGTACAAGGAATGAGAGGTCCTGGTGAAGCCCTCCCACCCAGAGCCCGGAGATCGGCGTGCAGCCAAGGGTACGATGGACCCCTCCATGCCCCATGAGAGTGTGGGACCTTCATGTCTCTGGAGCTGGCGGAACTTCTTGGCAATGAAGATGGCCGTTTTCCTCCTACACTGTTCATCTCAACACAACTCCAGCAGTGGAGCTGTGGGTTGGCCATCGTGTCACCGCTACCCTGATAAAGGCAGTGCTGTTTTCCCCGCTCAGGGATGGGGGGTTACAGGTAAAGGATTTGATCAGGGAAACCCCAAAGACGGCCCCAGTGCTCTCTCTGCCTCTCTTTTCCTTGAGGTTCCTCGAGATTCAACCAAAAGCATATTAAGATCATCTGAAACACTAAAGAGCATCCGAGGCAGTATTTTGGGGAACAGGTCATGAGGGAGCAGCCAGATCCCACCGAAATGCAAGACACAAGGCAGCTTAACCACACGTCTGCCTGAGGGATGTTTATGCACCGTCCTGAGCACCACCTCCTAATTACAGCCCTGAAAGGATCTTTTCAGGAGCTTTAGGGTGGTAGGACTGCAAAGTGCTACGGAGTGGCATCATCCCTATTAAGAATCAAGGACCCTGAGGCATATCCAGGTATTGTCACCCAGCAGAGTCAGGGGAATCAGAAGCTCGGCTCCCAGCCAGGATTTTGTCCCCTTCCTTGCAGCAATGTAAGTGATTTATGGAAAAAAACTTGCTAAGTTCACACTGCTTATCTGACCCTGCTTGGCAGATTCTCTTCTGGTTGACAGTGGCCGGTTCCTTATTTATATGTCTTTCAAACAGAGACAAGGAGACAATTAAAGAGGCATAAAACCACCAAACGGACTGACACGCACGTAAATAAATAGCTGTCAGTCTTCTGGGCTGCTGTGTAATCTCCTCACCACTCACACTGCCTTTCCCCATGGAAATAACACTATCTGTGAAATACATTCACAAAGTCAGATAACTTGGGAAAAAAGGCCATGGATCACGGAGACTCTGGCTACTCAGCTGATGGTTTTGCTGCAATACTTTTGCAAAGTTATTGAAAAGGCATATGAAGAAAGAAAAAAAAAGAAAAAGAAGAAAAAAAAAGAGTATCCTCTTCCCTCCACCCGCTCTTCCTCCCACCTATATGACCTACATTCCTGGGAAATTCAATGGAGTCAGGGTGGACTCCTGAATCGCTGTGGCATTGCTGAAAGCACAACCCAGAATACACAAGCACAGCCTTTGTGCTACGAAAGATAACAGGGAGTACATAAAATATGTGTGCACATATTGAAAAAAAAAAAAGTACAAAAAACCTGACTATACAAAGACATTCTATGGGAAGTTTTCTGGCAAAGATCATCTGCCTGATTTCCACTATTGCCCGGGTTGAAAGCGCTCCTCTTTGGAAAAACTCTGAGCCTCTGCTAATATAGATCTCTGTGCAAAGAGAAAGATGGCTTTACCTGCAGTAAAGGCAGACTCCTCACCTGGGTGCTGCCGCACGAGAGGCAGGACTGCAGACTCTCAAAAGCACCTATATGCACCAAAAGCATTTACACCGCACGTTGCAATGCCTCCTGTTCCAGCGCAGCTCCCCTGCCAGCTAGCTCGATTAAGCCGCCCGACAGAGGCAGGGATTGCCTGCACCTAGGCTCTCCTCTGCACCCTCGTGGAGTTTCTCTTTGAACATCAAGCTGCAGACTCACATGGTCACTGCTTGTGCAAATCCGGCAGAGTAAGTGAAGCAATAAAATGGTTTAACCGCAATATCTGGTTCGGCTGAGTAGTTAAAACCATACCGCACCGCAAGCAAATGCAATTCCTATGACGCATGCCCCGCTGAGAACCACCACGCTGGGATGCAAGGTGGAGCCGTCGGAAACAAAGCCTCTGTCCACAGACAGGCATTTACTTAGGCAGACCGACTGCAGCAACGCTCATTTAAAACGCAGCCTGAAAATTGCTTCGAGGTCTCCGATTGTGGAGGATTTCCACTCCCATACAATGGGTTAAGCTACACAGCCAGTGATAAAGTAAATGCGGATAATTTCCTCCCTAGCCCTTGAAGAGGGAGCTCCAGTGTCTTACCTGATTACTGTGGGTGTGATTTCAGCACAGAAAAATACGCTGAGGCTTCCGACAGCATGCGAGGAAAACATACCCACGATGGAAAACGCGGTAGAGAATTTGTCTTTGACGCTGTCACTCATACCTGCCAAGACAAGTGTGTTCATAAAAAGCGAGCATGAGGCCAAACTTCCAAGTAAGAAAACAAGAAAACAGGTTGATGTTACTCACTCTCCCTAGACAAGAATTTGAGTCATTTTTGTAATGCTAATTTAAAACTGGTATTTATAAAATTGACTCCCCAAGCACTCGAGACACAAACATACGTGAAAAAAATCATAACGTCATGCCAAAAATGGCAGCGATCTCTGAATTATTTATGCCCAGCCACCACAAAAAGGTAAAACCCAAGAAAAAACACATCTTTGGGCAGTCTTTCAGGCACCAGCCGCTTCCCTCCCATGTGTGACGGGCAAGCGGAGGCAGGCAGCGTTCGTCAAGTTGCCAAACACCTGCTTGGTGGACGAGGCACCGGAGAGGCTTGCAGGACAAGAGGCGACAGAAATAAAAGCGCTTCCATCTCCATGCTAAGCCCCTGCGCGTGACCAGTGTGCAGACTCTGTCGTAACCTCCAGCTTGACAGCCCCCCTCTGACAACGCTGGGTGAGAAAAGCCGACGCCGAGGACGGTGAAGCACTTCTCTGAGTCACCGTGTCCGGCAAGGCTGTTCGCTCAATCGTTTCACAGCTGGATGGCAGCAAAGTTTCCGAGAGCGAACAGTGTCTATCGAGCACAAGGAGAAACCCCAGTGAATCTACACAAAGCTAAGAGAAACTGTCTCCCGGCCGCGATGACGATAGACCCCTCGCTTGATCCCCACCACTGGCCACTCTTTGCAGATGGGGGTGGGATATCTGATCCGGGGTAGTAGAAGCTCATGTGATCCATCCCAGCCAGTGAGGAGGCCATGTTGTTCGCAGAGACTACTGAGCCCTCCGAGGGGAACACATTGTGCCTGGCGGGAGCGATGGGGGAAGGACCGGAGCTTGGCAGTGAACACCTCCAACCTTCCTCCAGCCAGGCCCCAAGATCTGCCCGAAGCAAGGGCTCTCATCAGCATGCAAACCCCAGCTGGTGCACTCTCAGGGTTGGATCCAGCTAAAAGTAACACCTGCTTTTGGTCTTGCTGAATGTATCAGGTCTCAGGAGAGCAAATGGCACTTGGGAGCTCTTCAGTTACAACTTTCGAAACATGCTACAGCCTGCTCAGGGCTAAGCCCTTTCTGCCATGCAGCCCCGGTCTGTGGGAGAGGGCAAATGCTGCCAGCAGACAGGGTCAGGAGGGGTGGCACTTTGCAAACTAAGGGTCTCTGGGGCTTCCAGCACCTTCTGCGCGGTGGGTGAGGCTACAGCGCTGACCCCGCAGGCAGTCACGGCTGCTCAGCAGAGCGGACCTTGGAACAGCTGGGCAAAGACAGGTCTGTTCAATAGAATGCAGAACGGTAGGTTTTCTTCCCCTGCAGCCTGCCACTGCATTGCTGTTACAGTACTTCGGGCTGCAATACAGTGCCCGGGGAAGTGTTTTCTAATGTGCCTAAGTCTCCTTATCAGAAGCGACTTCGGCAACCTCAGACCTTTATGGAAAAGACCAAAGTTCCTTCTGAGAAGGAGATTCCTCATGAGAAAGCATTGCCCTATATCTGAAAATAAACCCTGGGGGACCTCTGCGCCCTCTCTTGCCATGCAGCAGCGAGTCAGACTACGTGGAGGGGATGCTGCACCGAGAGCCTGCACGGGAACGAAGAGGCCTGCCCATGAGCGGGCTCCCCAGGCACTGCGGAGAAGCGGGCTTGCCCCCTGCACCCTCTGCTGCGGCAGCTCCGCGCTGGGTGCTTCGGCCCCAGCGTCGCAGATCCACCCACTCCCGACGCGACGCAGACCCATCTGTGAGCCATACCTGAGTCTGGAAGTTGACTGTATTTTCCAATCACTGGATCCAAGACCACAGAAGTTAGAGCAAGACAAAAATAAGAGAGAAAGGGAGAGGAAAGAAGAACATACTGTTGTTACATCTGCAATTTATTAACAGATCCCCACAAACCAAAGGTAAATCCCACATGCCCCCCCCTCCCAGCCCCTCATACACTTTTCCTCTCCTGTGCCGTAACGGGCACATCTTCTCACAGCCACCAGACAGGAGACACCACTTCCAGGCCCCTTTCAGCTGGAGGACAGCACGCTGACGTGGCAGTGGTAACAAACACAGTGGTGAAACATCTTTAACAGCCCCAGAATTACCACTGGGATTAACACAAAGGCCTCTCTGTTGTTAACGAAGGGGGAGAAGAGAAACTGCCCTCCTGTTGCAGCCCTGAGGGAAAGGCCAGCAGAGCTTTAGTTAGAGACCACTGGTGGGAGACTTCTTCCTCGCCAAAGCCCTGAGCTGGTGGTCCACGTGTCCCACTAGCCACTGGCTGCCATGTGTCCTAACCACCAAGGAGCGCAGGCAGGGCTGGGCAGCAAGGGGAAGGGCAGCGGCACAAGCTGGGCACAGCTCTGCTGGCGATGTCCCACCAGGCTCTGGAAACATCTCAGGTGAGAGCCTGGGGTCTGGAGGAAGAGCTGGACACAGTGAGCCTCAAGGCCTGCTGCGGGTTTGCTGCTGATGGAGAATACCCCTCTCCCTCTCTCATCCTCCTTCTCAAACTCTCATTTCATTTGCTAATGACACCCAAATTATGCTAAGCTGAAACACGCAGGAGGCTGTAACAGATTTCATGATCAGCAGGGTCACTGCTTCTCTCCAGACACTATCTAGCTCTTCCGAGGAAGAAGGGGGGCATGGTCTGAAGCGAGGGGAGAGAGCTGCTTCGAAGTTGCAGGCTGCCTCTCCCTCCTCTTCTCACAAAGACAGGAACGAGGGCAGAGCGGGGAAGGCTGATGGGCACACAACATTGAGAGAAGTCTAGGTGCCAGCACAGCAGCAAGCACCTAGAGCCCATGACAGCTCTTACTTTTAGCAGCTTCACTCACAAAACCACCTAAACCCATTATGGAAAAGGTTGTGATGATTCCTACAGGGTGTTCCTCCCCACCGTCCTCACCCCTTTTTTAGCACTGAAAAACTGCAACCAGATTTTCATGACTCTGGAGGAGACTTTCAAGGTTCTGGCATATTTTCTTTCCACTAAGCAATTGCACGTTTATTACCTCAATAGCCTTAACAAACATCTAATGACCTATAAAAAAATATTAGATTAATCTAGTGTGGAGAGACCCCAATGGACACCACCACCAAACTGTGGAGGTTTGGGAGGTCGCACACCCACGGTGTGCATCTGGATGCGAACGGTCTCATCTGTCCACGGGCTGGGGACAAGATGAGGCCAGGGGGCTTCTCTGGCTCTCAGCTGGGACAGCTGGACATGGTAAACGTGCTCATAGGGAATGGAAACATCTGTGCCAAGCTGGGAGCGAACACACAGGATTCTGGAGTTTACTCCACATCACGAAAGAGGTTCCCTATTTCCCTCCTACGCTCTCACAAATATCACGTTCACTAAAGGTTAGCTTAGTAACTGCTTTCAGGAAACCTAGTCTGCAAATACGGACAACTCCTGCTGGCTCAGGGCTACCTTCAGCATGCGGGAATGCGAAATCTTTCCATTCTCAATGCAAAAAACTCTTTCTCATTAAAGCCCTTAATTATTTCTAAATTTAGAAATGAAAAACAGCAACAACCAGTGTTCTGGTGCTCTTCTCATAGCCAGTTTGTCCAAAGCATCTTTCAACCCTCTTCCCCCTTCCTCAGGGTGAGGTTTCTTGGGACGTGGGTCTAATGACTGGCAACGGGGAGAGAGACAAACCACATCCCACCTTCCCTCTGCTTCAGCACCTCTCTGATCCATCACATTCAACTGCCTCAATCAAGAGAAATTAAGACAAGGAAATCAAATGAAAAAAGGGAAGGAATATTTCTGTAGCAATTTTAATAGATGAAGCAGCTGACAAGGGCCAGAGAAAGGTCACTGCCTGCAAAGACAGTGGTGAGACACTCTTGTTTCGGCAGGAAAAACCCATTTGAAAAGCTGTGTTACCTCACAAAACGATGTGTATACATTCACACAGACTATACAGACACACCGTGTTACAAGCAGGGTCTCTCAGCTGTGGATTTCCATGCTGCCTGCATGTTACGCACAGGCAACAAGATGCTCAGAGCAGGCAGAGGACATACACCTATTCCTTTAACTCCTGCTTGTTTAGAGGCTATTCAAGAAGCAGATTCAAGTGGGCAAATGCTCCTTTCCCAACCCCTACCCAGCTCCTTCCTCAGAGGGTATTTCACTGAAATAAAAGTGTTTGTCTCTTGTTTGTTTTTAAGTGACAGCCCTAGGAGCAGCCCCAATGCTCAACGAACTTCACCACAGGGACTCATCCAGAACACAATGCCTTTTCTTAATGAACCTAAGACAACAGGAGTTTGGGGAATCCCTCAAATGAATTCAGCTTCTTCAACCAAGCAGGTGTACGGCATGTCAAGTCTAAGGAAGGCAAAGGAAATGCTCATATTTTCTGGTCCCATCTTTGCATGTCAGACTCGTGTGGTCCTGAACAGCCCTCGCCTCCAACTTACAGTTGAGCAGGCCCAGCTGCAGAAGCGATGCCAGAGCCGTAAGGATCATGAAGAGCAGGAGTCCTCCTCTCCTCCCCAGAAACCCGACCACCGGGCACATGGCCAGGCAGGATGCCAGCGCAATCCCAGCCATGGTGTAGTAGTCCGCGTAGAAGTTGTGGGTGATCGCCATCTTCGCTTCGTGCCCCATCATGCTTTTCGCAAAACAGTGGTGTATGCCATAACCGGTCAGCCTAGGGGAAACAGGAGGGGGGGAGAGGAGAGCATCGCTGAACAGGCAGCGTAATTCAGTGTAAGAACACCTTAATGCAGGAGGAATTTCTTCTGCTGCAGCAATACAAAACCTGGTGCAAAAAGATTCACTTCAGACTTCTAGGTGCTACTGTAAAACTCAGCAACGATCAAAAGAAACGCAAGAAAAGCCCTACTCAGCCAGGCATTTGCAATCGCAGAATCACAGAATGGTAGGGGTTGGAAGGGACCTCTGTGGGTCATCTAGTCCAACCCTCCTGCCGAAGCAGGGTCACCCACAGCAGGCTGCACAGGACCTTCTCCAGGCGGGTCTTGAATATCTCCAGAGAAGGAGACTCCACAACCTCCCTGGGCAGCCTGTTCCAGGGCTCCATCACCCTCAGAGGGAAGAAGTTCTTCCTCATGTTCAGATGGAACTTCTTAATTTGTTGCTCAGGTTTGGGGTACAAGCAGCTTTATAAGGACTCCTACTGCATGACTGGTTTTCCCAACGTATTTCAGAACTCCTCTGTCTCAAGAAGGACATCTCTCTGTTTCCCAGTGTGTCTGCAGACAGCCACAGAGCCAGCACCGCTGCGATGAAGCAGCCTGTGTGCCTGGACAGCAAGACGCCGCGCAACACAGACACGTCTTACAGGAAGACACATCTGCCTGTGGCATTTGGTTCTACTAAAGATTGCATCTCAATTCCCCAGCTAGCAACGACTTTTCTTACAGCTGAAAACCCCTTAGAAATGAGTGTTTGAAGTCATTTCTTGTGCTGCAATGGTTATTACAATTATAAAACAATAAGCCCTAATTCAATCTACGCATTTACACCACCGTTCACAGCATTGTGTCTCCCCTTCTCTTAAAATTTTCTTCATAATGCCAGTGATCAACATCTTGCCACTCCATTTCACTCCTCCCGTCTCTCCCTGCTTCCTGGAAAAGGGAAAAGGGGGCCCGAGGTACCGAAGTCAGATGCAAAGCCCCATCATCACCCCTGACGTGGTGCAAAGCTGCAGCGGAGCTGCTACGGGAGGCCAGTGCTCCCAACCAGCCCCACCACAGCACACACAGCCCTGCTGGGAAGGGCCTCCTGCCCCGGGCGTTTAGACCAGACAAACCTAATGCCACAAATTAATTGTGCCTGATAGAGTGGCAGGCGCAGATCCAGGCCTCCAAAAAAATGAACGGCAGTTACGTTACACCGATGCACCTCTATCCTCCTGAACATCAGGAATTTGAAGCTCTGTCAGTGTAAGCTGGATATTAATATAAGCACAGAAGCAGTCGGGGGAATACGCAACCGCTGAGTGCATGACAGCCCAGGGCCTGGGGAATTTCTCTTGCGATCTTGTAAATCAATGCTATGGTTCAAAAATACACCCCTGACACCAAGCACAAGTGCTTGCTGTTACACCAGAATGACATTTGCTTTGGATATCTAGATTATAACTGACTCCTCCCAGAAGTGAAACACTAATCAGCAGAACAACACTTAATAAGAGGGCAGAGTTAACCAGTGTGCATCTCCCCTCTCTCTCTTCTGCACATGCAAACACACTTGCCAAAGTTATTATTTAGGCCATGACTGATAAACTAAATTAATGTATCATTTGCACTTTGCTTTCCAGCCAGCTTCCCCAGGAATTACTCTATTCTCTTCACTTGCTCAGCAGCTCAGGACAGTTGCTTTTGAAACTAAATACATTTCTCTCCCCTTGATATAATTCCCCGCAGAAGGTTCCTTCTCCATGTTCCACACTACAAAAACTTAGCACAGCCCCATCTAACAGCAATAATGGAGTTAAAACTAAATAGTTGTTTTTCCGCCCCCTAAAAACAAACACGAAAGCTATTTCCTCAAACACACATCTGCTTCACGCTCTACTTGGATGGGAAACAGCCTCCGTGTGCTAATGTCAGAAGTTATTATTTGGGCTGCCTAATTCTGGTTTAGGGAATTTCCAAATGTACGTCATTAAAAAGGGTCAGGGAAAAGGGAAGAATTCCCACATAAAGATTTTTCATAAATACAGTTAGCACTGGCTATTAAATCTGTCAGCTCAGCCCAAGAGGAAAACGCTGCTGCAGAGCAGAGGGAGCTGCCCACCGGTAGGCAGGAGAAAGACGCACAATGGTAAACCCAGAGCTGGTTCTGCAACCGACAATGCTGGAGACAGACCCCCGAAGTCCACGTGCTTCTGGGTGACTACCTGCCCAGCACAGGGGCTGTCCTCTCCGCGTCATGACTGATCCACGTGCCTGCTAACAGCAGCGAAGGCTGCAGAATAAGGCCCTGAAGGGATGAAGAAAAAGCCACAAGAGCGCTACATACTTCTAGACAGGACAGAGGATGGGGGAGTTCCAGTCTTCTCCCCACCTCCCATGTGAGAAGAAAAAAACCCAACTAAAAAACACAACAGGAATTAAAATGGGCGTTTTATAAGACTGAAAAAATTGGAAAATCCACCCTCATCGCCCTCCCAGAAGCTGGGTTTTGTTCGAGGCTAGATCTCCAGCCCATCGAAAGGAGCTCAGTTTCGGACAGAAGGTCTCAGAGCCCGTAACCTGCAAAACCCTCCGGCAGATGCCTGGTTTTGCCCATGTAAGCATGGCCAAGCCGAAGCCTTAGGACGCAGGCATCCCTTTGCTCTGTGTGTGACAGCACATTCTCCCTGTGTGTCCCGTACATGATTTGGGAGAGCTGAAGCACTTTGTAATCTGCTTCTGAAGACCTGTCAAGACCAGCTGTTACACAAGGGAGCAGGCTTGTATTTACTGGCTAGCAACATCTTCCTCTGCAACACAGCAATATCATACGTAAATAACGTGAACGTGCATGCCTGTGGCATTAACTATTTCATAAATCCCCCTCAGGATGCCAGCAGCAGGCGTCTGCATGTGTGAGCACGTACCAGCAGTGGCCATGCGAGACCACTGGTGATAGCACCGCATGCTTGCAGCACCACACCTGAGAAGACATGTGGTTCTGCTCCCTGAAATAGCCGAGTTTCTCCTTTCACCATAAAAAATAATTCCCTGCAACAGCTGGTGTTTTTCCAGGACTGTTTATCAGAGACGCTAGTGAAGGGTCCCACGCCAGGAAACAGAGGAGCTCCCCCATCCTGTCCCATTACTGCTTCCAGTTCACCAACCAGACAACTATTCAAATGGAAAGAGATAGGACTTACGAGTTCACACACAACACTACGATGTTTTTCCACAGGTTCCTTGTTCCCACCACTTTGACGATGCAGACTTTCTTCGGTCTCCTGGTGATCTCCTTTTCCAGCTCTGCAACAAACCAGATGAAAATTATTCTTTCACTGGGGAGAACGAGAAGAAGCTTCGCTTGTGAACTGCAGATATTCTGAGGGATGTTCTGGAGAGCAGGACACTATTGACTCCACTAACAGGAGCTATAACCCACCTAAAATCCATCTCGGGTTCCTCCTTTTCTTCCAGGCTTCCCTTCAATTCTTGGGGCTGAAGAACTGCCCAAGAACTCATCCACACCCCAAACCTTCTTCCAGTTTAAAATGTGTATGTAAAATGGGGGCAGCATGGACCTTGATCCCAGGAAGCACGATGTAAAATATCCTGAAGAACTGTGGGATTCTGTTTGTTTTTAAACCTCCCACAGGCAGGACTGTGCTTGCGCAGTTACAAAACCCGCTGCTGTTCTGCAACGCACACCTGAAATGCCAGGGAAAGGACTGGAGCTCAAACTTTTTTTTCGTGGGAATCTTCTAAGGTTTGTTCAAGTCCCGGTTTCAGTAAGAAGTGGCTCGGACACTCTGTTGGCTCATCCTTTTCTCCCCCTGTATGTCAAATATTTAAAACTGTTCTGATGGATGTCCTAAACAGGAGACATTCCCTTAAAGAGAGATCCTTGGGCATGACCAGCTGTGACGTCTCTACATTTTGGAACTAAAGCCTCACTGTGTCCTTCAAGCGCTGGGCAGCTGCAAGCTAACTTTTCTTTCCAATGCTATAGTAAAACATACGCCTCGCAAATATTGCATGTGATATTCTTGTTCGCACAGAACTGAAATGGTACCCAAATTTCTTTAGGTTAGAGCTTGAACACCTACCTAAGCATGCCAAGGAACCCACTGTTTCCAAGCTACCGGGTCAGCGAGACAGCTACAAGGGCACCAAGTCTGGTAAAAATGAAAGAAGCTGCAGCTATGAGGCAGCATCACAACAACCATGCACTCCAGGAGCACAGACTGAGACTGTTTTTTAGGGCAAAGACTTGCCCTGCTGCTTTCAAGACTGGCTGCGTTTCAAGGCGGCAGCAGCACGGCCCTGTTCTGAACTGCGTGCGCGCTCCCTTCGTGCATACGCAATTCGCCCGGGTGTCCTCGGTCGCTCGCGCTGGCCTGCCCCGACCTCAGCCTTGCTCCACTCAATAGCAATCTCTTCACGAGACGCAAGACAGGGAAAAATAAAAGCAAGCCACAGGGGAAAAGAAATGAGATAAATCACCTGAATTTACAAACAAAACAAAAGACACGTTTGTCTGTTGCTATTGGAAAATTGTATCATAAAAACAACAAATTAAAGAAACACTATTTATATGCAAAAAATTCAGCTGTTCACTGCTCACACTTCACTCCTGGTCTTCTATCTAGAGTAACTACAGGGAACGCTTCTGAGAAAA
This sequence comes from Opisthocomus hoazin, assembly GCF_030867145.1. Classification (NCBI taxonomy): domain Eukaryota; kingdom Metazoa; phylum Chordata; class Aves; order Opisthocomiformes; family Opisthocomidae; genus Opisthocomus; species Opisthocomus hoazin. The sequence continues at coordinate 109,320,146 of NC_134416.1, read as the reverse complement.
GACACAAAGGGTATTCTGCATTGATGACTGTACTTGAGCAGAATACTGCCGCACTACTTTCCTTACTACCTGATAATATCCATTTCTCTCCAGAATCTACGGAGCTCACAAAAGCATAAAAACAGAGGTGGAGCAAAAGAGGAAATTGGTCAAATTAACATTTGTACTACAGGAGCTCTCAGCAGGCTCCGAAATGCATCAGGGCTATATTAAAAAAATAAGCAATAAAAAAAGATGGTACCTTATCTCAAAGAGTGAGGTCAAAATGATTTTTGTAGCAAGATTCTGGAAAGCAGTAAGAGGGAATGAAATAATTCAGAACAACTGAACCCGTTAGATAAAACATAAAGCCCAAAAGTGAGCCCAAGCCACACCACCGACAGCGAAAGTCAAAGCAAGCTCTAGGAGCGGTGCAAGGTTTCAAAAAGCTGTTGATGACTGTTCACTATTTCAGCTGAAAGGCAACAATGAAAATCACATCCCAAACAACACACATTGCCCAGATTTCATGTGGACGTAAGGGTTCTCCTTACTGTCGAAGAATGACCAGATCTGGCCTGTCAAAGGAAACACCTCCTCCTCTGTCAGCAGAAGACAGTCCCTGGTGTGATACGCTTCAGCTTCTTCATTTTTTTTTTTTTTTGGTCATTGTTTCTCAAAGTCATTTTTACTTTTTTCTTTGGGAAGAGAAAGTAGATTTTATTGTCAACATGTGCTTTAATGAGCCACAACTTAGTAAAATTAAGAGAAGCAACGCTTCACTTGGTGACCCTTGTCTTCGGAGCCAAACATTATTTTGCCCTCCACTTCTGCTTTGCTCATACGTTAGAGGTTGTTACAATCCGTATGCTCTTTCTTTACTATCACGCACCCTTCCCATGTACACTCAGGCCCCTTTGCAACCTTTCTTATAAATCAGTCCTTCTGAACTAATCCTCGTTAGTGTTTTTCACTGAACTGCTGTTCTGCCCTCAAGTAAGAGACAGCCCGTGGGTTGTGTGACCTGGCAAACACATCCTCTGCTTCAGCTGCAGCGAGGGTCCCGCACGAGGGGGCTTTTACCTCTTCTTTACCCTGCCTCATGCAGCAGGCTCCGTTCAGTGGGCCCTTGCTTCTGCTCTGACAGGGGCTATACTCCATGCAGACATAGCATTATTATATGAAAATGCCTCAAAAGAGATGTAGCTGCATTACAAGGATTAAAGTGTGTGTGTCGGGGGGGGTGTGGAAAAGAAGAAAAAAGAAATAAAAGAAAAAATGAAAAAAAAAAAAAGAAAAAAAAAAGAACCTGGCCTCAAACCTTACACCAAAGAATAAAAACAGCACCTGATTTTTTACTGAAAGCTTTCTGGCTCTACCAGCTTTTTACTCCTCCATCCCTCTACAATGAGTTAAAACTCCAAATCTAAGTCACCTGCTTCAGATGAAGGACTCTCCTCAAGTCTCCAGCACCATCTCGCTTTCTGATGACTTTCTCTGTCCTTTATTTCTATACACACCAGTCAGATGTTCTCAAAAAAACCCCTCCAAACCCTACTACAAAATCAACCATTTACCATAATCAAAATATAATTCAGATAGCAACAAACAAGCTATGCGACTTGCAAAAAAAGTCATCAGCTGTAGAACTAGCTCTCGTTTAAGTGGCCTGCTGCCTTTGGAGGTAGCTTGCTTGCACAAAAGGACCTGCTCTGACTGACGGTGACTGGCATCAGAAGAGTGACAGCTCTTAGGCTGTCTGGACTTCACGGGTCAACGTTAAGATCTTAAAACAGAACTCAAGTCAATGCCTATTAAAACCCCATGGAAGCAAAATAGCGCTCTGTCAGTTACTGGAATAACACCAGGAAAACTCGCCCCACCCCCAGCTTACTCTTTGATTTTGCACTGAAGTCACCAGTTCAGAAGGAATTTGCATGAAACATTTCAGTTCTGGCTGATTTACCAGAAGGGCGAGTGCGGAAAATAAAAATTATTTTTATCCATTTACTCAGAGGCTCATTATGAGCTTTCCCATACTCAGGAGCCCACACACACTCCAGGCTTCCTATTCAGGGACTCCGTAAGAAAACTGTCAACAAGCTAACTCTTCATGTCTCAGCAGAAATGAAAACTATTCATCGGGAGACTTTAAAAGTCTCGTGGGGGGGGGGAACCCTACCAGCTTCCAGCTCCCAATGCTGCTGAATTCTCATGGGAACCTCTGTTTCAGAAGCACGGCTTTCAAAACCAGAAAGTATCTTTAAAGCCTTCAAGGGAAGGCACCCATCCCTACACTGCTTGGCAAAGACAAAATAGACAAAACTCAAATCAAGCCGCCAAAAAATGAATGACAAGTGTCCTGCAGTGATGGACTCCTGCTGGATTTTTCTGGCTGCTAAACTATACTGTCAGTAGCTCTTTGAACATGAAAAGAGCTATGGAAGCACAGCACAGAGGCTCAATCTATCCCCGGAGCATGACAGCTCTGCAGCAGGCGGTAGATCAGTCTGAAATGCAGGGCTGAAGCAACCTACTCTCAGCCATACTGAGTTACTGGTACACAGGGTTATTCATACCTTCCAGGACTTCTGTCTCCACAAATTCCCTTTGTGCTTATTTATTTATAAATATAATGGAGAAGTAGCAGCCTGATACATTGCGTTTTTGAAAAGCCTGATAATAAAGGAATATTGAAGGCTATCAAGTCGCATGCAGAAATTATGAGGTGGGTAAGGAGCTGACTGATGTTCAGACAGCAACAAGGGATAGAAAAATGGAAATCCTAACCGGTGGGCAGGAGGTGAGTCATGGGGTGACTTGTCTTATTCTCAAAAAAAAAAAGAAATCTTGTTCAATAACCTCCCTATGGAGCTCGGCACAAACCTTAGGAATGTGCCAGTGAAGTCTGCTGGTGATGGAGTGAGACACTGCCAGCAGTACAACACAGAAATGGGACATTAGAGGGGACTGGGTGAGCTTGAGACCCTGTGTAGCAAAAGCAAGTGAAAATGCAAAGCACAGAGCAAGATACTCAGGGACTAATGGGAAATGCTTCTGCTGGAAGACAGGCTTGTAGCAAACACTGTGTTGGACTTGGTTATACACTACTTGAACACAAGTGACTATAAGGCACCAGTTTATTGTGTCCATGAGGTATTTGCAATTCAGACAACGAAGTACTGGTGCTCTTTTACAATTCAGGTCATCAATATTTGAGAAACCAAAGCAAAAGATTTAAGATAAAGATAGTCACAGGCAGGAGCAGATAGGAAGGGAATCAAGACAAAGAACCTCGACAGCTATGACGTATTTGAATTGAATGCTAAAATGTACCCCAGTACAAGAGCAATCTGGAGCCTGGAATGGCCTTCCAACAGAATCACAGGACGTAAACATTAAAAGCATTTAAAATGAAGCTCAGTTCATGAGAACATTGTATAACTCAATGACTATAATAGCAAGGGACTGATTGCAACAATTTGTTTCAATCCTGTATTTCTAATTACATTCAAAAAAAGATAGGAAAAGCCAGACATAAGTTGCCATTGCAATCTTCAGTTGCTCATATGCATTACGATACTGAGCTTAATTAGATGATCACATATTAGTTTTTGCCCGGAACGCTCCTTGCGGTCAGCAAATGGGCAGCTATTAATGATGTCTCTACCTTTCCCATTCAACATGTGCCCCTCAGCCTTATCATCCAAACCTCCCAGTGAGTACAAAATCATAGGTTTCCTCAGAGGCATTCCTACGGTGCTGTCAGAATATTCACGTGCACTTCATAAATACCAATGAAATCATCTCCACCACCTTCTTGTGAAAGTAAGGATAAAGATTATTCCTGTTTTGCAGGCAGGGAGATAAAATACAGAGGAATTGTGTCCAGAATGAGAAAAAAATCACACAGCAATACCCCTTGTAAGTGCTGATATAAATGCTCCCAGCTTTCTGCAGATCAAGCCCCAGAATTACATGCTAGAGACAGACACTGATGAAATTTTGATTAGTGACAGCACTGGAACAGCCTGATTCCAGGGAAATTTCCATCATTGTACAAGAACATCCCTGGCAGACACAGGGAATGAGTACAGCTCTCCAGGAGGCATTCAGCTTCATTTCCCCAAGACCGTGCTCTTTCCTTCTGAAACCCTGTGCCTCATTCACTACACACCTTCCAAATTCTGCAACAAATGAGGAACAGACAACAGCTTCATTCCCACAGCATCGTCCATCCTATGCACTGATGCGTCCATCCTATGCCCTGTGGAAAAAATAGGTCGTAATCATGTTATTACAGGCTGTATCATCATGCCTTCATGCCAGGAGGCCAAGCAAGGGTTGCCCAGGCAACCTGACTTCTCGTATTTCCCAGAGCGTGACTTGTCAACCTTTACATTCCTCTAACATTACAAAAAAAAAAAAAAAAGCCCGACACAAAGAATACCTCAAATGTCACTGTGTGGAGCGATGTTTGGGCCAACAGGACGTTTCAGACACACCTGCATCACTGCTCTCTGCTGCTGGAGCCGTGTGGGAAACCCAAGCAGGCAGAGCAGGTGAGTTGGGCCGTGCAGCAGGGTGAAGCACACACTTTAGGAGTGGATTTCACAAGCGAAGAGCACTGAGACTGAATCCTTGGCTCAACAGCTTGTGCTGGAGGAAGGGGGGAACAGATGATTGCAGCCCCTTTGGTCTCCATGCTCTAGCTCTCCTCTCCTCTTCCTCTACAGCCGTTAATTCCCCCGTGCCCCTTGTCATCTTTGTCCCTCTAAGTCCCCTCCAACTATCTTTCTTCTTTACTCCCACAACTCTTTTCACGCTCTTGTTTCCTCTCTTCTCTGTCCTCTGGTCCGCTCTTACTGCTCTTCGCCTCCATGTGGTTCCCGAGGTCTCCTCTCCCACCCTCTCTGCTCTCGGTGCCCATGGGCCGGGGGAGTGCCAGCAGCACCAGGGCTTGCTGCCAGCCCTCCGCTCCTGCCCTGGAAAGCCGGCTTCTCTGGGAGGGGAGATGGCACTGCGGACAAGCAGCCAGTGTGCCCGCCGGGCACACAGCAGCTGCAGCAGGCTCGAGCGCGGCCAGCGAGTTTGCAGAGGACTCGACGTGTGAGGAAGAGTCATTCACACTTAACTGGAGGCTGACACCCAACTCTTTTTTTTTTTTTTTAAATTTTCTAGCATATTTGGCTTTTCCCAGTGGCACCAAAAGGCATGTTCTCAGTGGAGCGCTCCCTTTTTCCCATCCCTTCCAAATCCTGCCACTGTCAGAGGTCATTGCTGCCCTCACCAGGGATACAGCTGGGGCACGCATGGGCAAGCCCCTTCCATTCTTGTAGACCCAGCCAGCAGAAGAGGACTTAAACTGATCAGTTTTATTCTTGCTACTCATTATGTATTATCTACTTGCATAAACTCCATCAGTTCCTGCTCCCGGACAACAGGGGAGCACCAGGTGAAACCTGGCCCCTCCCGAAAGGTGATCTGATGTACAAGAGGGCAACAAAATCGCTGGCTGGTTTGGGGTGAGACAGAAACCCCTCTGGCTGATGCGTAGTCCCTTGTAAGACTTAAAGGCTGCCTTCAAGTAACACCTTGAACTGTTTTAACTAAATTTCCCACATTTACCTGGCTGGCCCCTGGGACTTGCATGGGATATATAAGTTTGGCATCATTAAACAACTAAGAAACAGGATCTAAAAAAGGAACACATTTGGCAGGTTTGCAGCAGTAGCATCGCATGGAGTTACATGTATTATGGGGCCGGGGAACTGGCTTTCCTTCTGTAATACACCTGGCTCTTCATCTACCACCAGCTCTAAAACAGTAGCGTAGTTGTAGGTGTGATAGTTTAAACGTATAAGTACAGCTTTGCAGGGAGCGTTAATCTCTTTTGTTAGGGAAAGGCTGCCTTTCAGACATAAGGCTTTTCCACCCTTCCGTCTGCTACTTACCCTATTTAAAAAAAAGTGTGCAAGGGCTGCATAGATCCAAGGCTCAGGCTTAGGAAAACGAAAATACATAGCAAAACATAACAGGAAACTAGCTTATGTAGCAAAGAAAAGTTATGGCAGCATGTTGCTCAGTAGCAAGAAAGGTGAACGATAATTTTTTTGTTTTTCATTAAAAGGAAAGCCCCTGAAAACCACAGCTTTCCTAGCTGCAATCCACAGATACACAGGCACACAGCACTTGTCACCACTGTACCCTTTCTTCCTCTCCACAACGTGTCCTGCACACTAAAGTCTTCGCATCTGTTTGATGCTTGATCTTTGCTGGCCACTTTTGTAATTACATTTTACTTCTCTAAGCTTAGAAGGAACCCTGAAAAGGAACACTTATAACCTGTCTGTCCACAGGAGCACTCCAATTTTCATCAAGCGATGAGTGAAAAGGGGGTTTTGTTATTCACGCTGCTCAAGCAGTTATTTTCCTGTTAAGGAACATCTGAAACGTTTCCCACCATAGGGGAAGAGAAGGAGAACCGCGTAAGGGTGGGTTTCCGTGGGAGCATTAAGCCCGATGCCCAGGTGACGGGTGGTCTGGCCTCTCCAGCGAGGCATGGCCCCGCACCCCAGGCACACCGCAGGGTGAGGTGCTGGTGCGGCAGCGGCGGTCAGCTTGCAGCAGCCGACCTGCTTGAGCCAACAAGCAGACCCCTCGCCCCGCACAAAGAAAAAAACATGCATCCTACCAAAAGAGTGAAAGCCATCTAAAGGACATGCCTTTAAATGGCGTAAGGACAGCTGGCGCTGTGGGATTTCCAATTCCCCTAAACACTCTTTTCTCCTGTTCTTTAAAGAGATCGCCACGCTTCCTCAGCATTTATTTCACTCGGGACAAAATGACTGTCCTGCACTGAAATGTATGTTTGTTTCTTGTTCCACAGGGGAGCAGGGAACAGGGAAGAGATGGAGAAGTTTTTGGAGGAACTGGCAGTGAAAAACCTGCACTGAATTAATATTATCAAAAGATTTCATTTGCTCAGGATTGAAGCTGACTATTTTGGATAATGTCTTGAAATATTTGTCAACAAAGCTCACCAAGTCTGTTTTACAAATGACATTTCAATATGCAGTTAGATAAAATCATTCCCTGGATGAAAAAAATGAATTTAAACTTTAAGAAATAAAAGAGGGGCAAAAAAACATTAGGGATTATTTAACCAGGTCTAATTAGCACACCTAAATTTCTTAAGCATTACAGAAGAAAATACGACCACATAAAACCAAAAGTCTCTTTACGAAGGCTAATGATTCCTACCGAAGCACAAGGCGCTCCAATCCCTCAAAAATCAAGCCACATAAAGCTGTCGAGGGGGCAGCTCTCCTTTGGGTTTGCAACCAGCTACAGACACGACGTTACACCCCTGGGGCAGGTTACTGGGAAGATAAGGGCAACGTTAATTTACAAGACTCTGGACTCCTACCACCTCCCCTCGCCTCACTTCCATTTGTTTGCCACCCACACTCTCTTGCTGGCTGAGCGCTGCCCATCAACGGCCTGTGCTGGTTTTCTCCAGACAGGGGCTGTTGCCACAGCTGCCGGACCTTTCAGCTGCAGCTGGACCACCGTCCAGACATTTAGGTGTTCTCTTGAGAGATATCTCCCAGAAGACCACTGGCAAACTGCTCTCACAGAATCACAGAATGTTCGGGGTTGAAAGGGACCTCTGTGGGTCATCTAGTCAACCAACAGATAAATTTTGCTTCCTTTTTTTTTTCCAACCCAACCTGTGAGCCACCACCCTAGGGAGCAAGCAGGCCTTACAGAAGTTTAGCGGCACTTTCCACTACAGGCAGCGTAGCCAAATGGACCAGTAAAAGCTTTCAGCAGGCATTGGGAACGGTGTGATTCTTCAGAAGAGAAAATAAGCCTGTTCACTGCTTGGATAGCAATTCAAAAATTGCCTTTTCTTCCATCCCAGAAATACTTCACCCACTTGAATGCTACTTCTTTTATGACAGAAGTTGTACTGGCTGCCAAAACGGGTACATATGAAACTACTGTAACTCCTGTAATGATCTGTTATATAGGATACACTAATTTTACTAGTACGTATGAGTAAAAGTACAGTGGGGTTTCTAGCTGGAAGGGACTGCCAGTGAGCAGTTTATCATTTAAAATTATTGGGAGTAAGTCAGTCACAGGAGGCTGTTACCACACTGCAGCCAGCAATAATAAACAGCAACACAATGGCCCCTCACTACAGAAAAGCAGTTTCCAGCCTTTTCAGAGGGAAAACAAAGAATAAAACAAATCACAAACAAAAACCCCTCCACACAGTTAGGAAAGCTCAACAATGGACTCAAGGGGAAACAGGGATATCTGCATCAGGCTCAATGCCATCCTTTCTCCCAGACGAGCACCGGCTTTTCACCCGTTGCCTGCTACAGCAGCTGTGACTGTAACACACAAAAGCAGAGAACCACTTTCCTCTGCTTACTGGCCCACTGGGAGACACACGGCCTGTGGTTCGATCGCATTCTTCATTCAGGATTTCTACTTTTCTCCTGTCCTCACTCAGACTGTCAACACCCCCGAATCTCACAGAATGAGAGAGAAGCTCCTTCCTTCCAAAGTTTTGAAGCTCTGATACTGTTCTTCTCTTACTGTCCCTACAGAAATGCGGCATCCCTCCAGCGCTGGGTCAGGAAAGCCTTAATGTGTGGGGCTACAGAGTTTAAACCGAAAAAACGTGGGAAGAAATAATAAAAAACCCCAACAATATCCGCAACAAATCCAGCATCAGCAAGGAGGCAGAAATGACCATGTTCTGTATCACCTGAAGTTTGCAAAGGGCAATGTACTGACAACTGCTATATCTAAACGGGTGTGCAGGCAAGAGCATCCATGGCATCAAGATGTGTAATAACGCTCTGTTTTCCACATGAAAGGGCATCCCTCCTTCAGCAGGAATATGCCCCTACCATGAAACTGCTGGAAGAAGTAATCAGTCACAAATAATAGTCATAAAGTCATTTTGATACTTTGCATTCCTCCGTGGACAATATCATTCTACATGGCTTAAATAAATCCCTCTAGCACACAGTTGCATCTTTATCATTTTCCTTAAAGGAAACTCAGGTAATTTACTTTTTCTTTCCCCTAAAATACATTTTACTTCATCTGCAAATTCAAGAAGCTGAGTAGCTGAGAAAAGCCAAATGTTGAGTTGTTTGGGAAACTCCAAGTCCAACTGTGAGACATCCATTGCCTCACAGAAAAGTTTTCTGTAAGATCCGTCACTTACTCTGGGGAAGATCTGCAAAAAGGAGGTGTGTAGGGGGGGGAGATCACCAGGTTAATGGCTGCTCACATGCCCCCCCAGCCTTTCAGAATTTTACAAGAAAAAATGACGTTTACATTGCAAAGCCATGCCGCTGTGTTGGCCGCAGATCCAGGAACCGTAACCCCAGACACCTGACTCACGTCCAAACGAGCTACTTGCCGCCAGCCTGCCAGCCGCACCAGAAATCACAGCAGTGACCTGGGTATGGATACCACAGACCCAAATTGGCCTTCTTTCCCTGCCACCGGTGAAGACTGCTTCATTCGTTAGGCACTGATGCTAACCATGACATCTTTCTGCTCCGTGTGAAGCCTGTCCCTGTGCTTGCTGACGCCTTTAGCCCCGATGGACCAAAGCTACAGCCACCCCAGTGACCTTTGGCAGTATCAGCCAAGCGCGGGAAGCATCGCCCCAACCCACGGGCCAAGCCACCGGGTAAGGTCCCCCTGGGGTTAGAGTATGTAGGGTTTGAAAAAGCGGGGAGAAAAAAGAGAAAGGTTTCCACTATTTTCTGACTAGTGGGTAGTCTGATACAGACTGCAAGTGACCGTGCGAAAAGGGTGTTTATGGGCACTGTGAGGCCTGGGAGAAGGAAGAGGGGAGCCTGAACCACATCTGGCAGGTGCTCCGCTGAGATGAGTCAGCAGCTCTTCGCCTTTCTTGTAATGAGAGCCACACACACAGAGTGTCTTCTGCAAAACACCCTCTTAGACAGGAGCACGGCTCTTTCAGGGACAATGTCAGCGACAAGAAGGGTCAGCTCTTTTTCTAAAAGCATCAGTAAACCAAGGAAAGGATAATTTCGACTCACCACCAAAAACCGCACCCTACTGCTGCCGCTTGCAGACCCCCAGCGTCCCCAGAGCAGGACCACTCCGATGATGCAGGAAAGCAAAGCAGAATGGCTCTTGGAGCAAAGCTTTACAGAGAAACTGTCACGTGGTTTAGGTCTGCCACAGAGCTGGTGCTTTAGAGTTTGGGGTTCGCCTGCTGCCGCTTCTCCAAACCAACAAAAGAAGGGTTGCGTGATGGGCAGGACCCCAGCGAGCAGCTTCCTTAAAACACAGTTTCCAGATGCAGAGAGGGCTGAAGGCGCACTCTGCAGCCACGGCAAAGTTGTTCAAGAGATGTGTCTAAAGACATGCGGCACTGCAAGATAAGACTATAATTGCTAGGACTGTTCAGTTGCTAGGCCAAGTAATTTTAAACACAGTGCCGGAGTTTGGAATGGTTTTTCGAGAAGAGCAAAATGAATGAATGCATGGGATGATTTTACAGGCAGTAAATAGATGATTTACTTCTGGACGGCAATGCCCCGCACAGCTTTTAGAGAAGAGTGGAGGGATTTGGGGCTGTCTGTCTGTCCTACTCACCAGGCACCACTCCTTTGATGTCACTTTCCGTGTTCATCCTGTTCTTGTGCGTGAACTGAAGGATCAGTTCCTTGGATGCCTCAAACTGTTGTGTAGCCATCAGCCACCGAAGGGACTCTGGGAAAACACTTTAAAGATGGAAAACAGGTTAGGGTCGCTTCCAAGTTTCTGCCAGAGCAAGAACTGATAGGGTTTAGCTGCTCATTTAACTGTTCATGAGCTACGTTGTAATTTACAAAAAGCAGAAGAATCACTTATGAAACAAATAGACGGGAAAAAAGATTCAGGATGTGCAAGTTAATGACATTTTCTTTTACACTGACTCACAAATGATACAGGAAATATCCTATCACCTAGAAATAGGACATATTAGAATTTTATAATGTATTTGAGGTGTTCTGCCTGTTAATACCATTCTGAAAGCACTGGGAACAGGAGGAAGCGCTGTCTGCAATAGACATTTGCTGCCAAGCAGGGAATGAATGAGCTGTGCAGTTAACACAGGGTAATTCAGACTGAAGAAAGAAAATAGCTGACAGAAGTGATCTGGATTCTCTTGTAAAGATGGAGAGAGGAAAGAGAAGAATTACTTTTTAGGATTATAATGGCACAGATTTTTTAATTTTTAAACATGTCAAAAATCTTCTCCTGCATATGCAGACTTCAAGTCATTTGTTCATGCAGGTCGGTATATTGGTGTATGCTCCAGACAACATTCAGCTGTTGCTCTCTAAGTTTCCCCTCGTAAAGACAGTGTTATGTTAGTTGAGTTGCCACAATAACATAAACATACACACAGTTACAAAGTAAAAAAAAAATATTTTCCATCTGGTTGTTTTCTTAAAGTGCTGATATTCACCAGAGTCATCAGCTTAACTGATCAGTCTTCCTTCTTTTTCAGGTAAGTTTATTTTCAGACAAAACCAAAAGAAATACACAGAACGTAAAACCAACAAACAGCAAACCCCATATGCCATAGATATGCATAGACCTGGCTACAAGCACGTATCTCTTTCTTGTTTAGGCCTCATTTTCACTAATCTTCCAAAAGACCTTTCTAAGAACAAATTTAACAATTATTTTCAACTTCAAATACAGAATAAACCTCAAATTTCCATCACAAAGCACTGATTCTTGCTGTGGATGCTGCCTCAGTTCTTTTGTGGACCAGGCAATTGCGGCATTGTGGTACTATTTTTCAAAGTTGATACAATCTGGAAGGCAGGTTAGCAAAACCTCCATCCTAGACAGAGAATTTTTAGTTTTAAGAAGAAAAAAGGAGAATTCAGGCAGACTGCAATGCAAATTATATCAGTCAATAAAAACATCTAACAGCCGCGATGACAGCTATTTGGCTTGACAGCTTATTTACTACCACCGATGCCACCCGGATGCTTCGGCGTATCCTCCTGCAGAAAGTCCTGTGCTACAAATGCACGTTTGGAAAAATTAAGAATTCTTTGAATGCAAAATTTCACTGCACTTGGCTCCAGAGAGCGGACAGCCTTAGCCACTAAGCCTAAAAGCTGCCCTTTTTGAATGGTCCACTCACAGGTCCCAAAGGACAAGCCCTGCAGGGAGCACCCGCTCCTAGGAACGAAGGAGAGCCGCAGGGATGGGCATCGCAGGGACAAACGCCGTCTCTGCCTTCCAGCTCCTACGGGTTTCTCAAACTGGAAGTGCTGAAGCCTCACGTCTTTCAGTAGCTCCGTTACTCAGTGTGAGCAGTGGGAGGTTCATTTAAGGATCTTTAGAAACTCCTGGGCTGCTCTGAAGCCAGCTTATCGGGCACAGCAAGGGGAAGTGCTGGCCACCCTGTCTCTGCAAGTGTCCAAGCTCGATGGTGGAACACGGACCCTGCTGCCAAGGGTCATCTGTACGCACCTACTGTTGTATCTTCTGTTGCCACACCAAGCAACATCACAAACTCAAAAGCAAAAAAAAAAAAAAAAGCCTACTCCCTGGCCCCTGTGGACTTCTGCACAGAAATTTGGTCACAACCTCGTGCTTTATCATCTGGCATTAGATATTGTATATATATACATATGAAAGAAGCTGAGACAGCTTTCTGCCGAGGGTGGGCTGAGCTGAGCTGCCTGTGCAAACCTGGTTATAGTCTTCTACCTCCTCCATCAGCGAGGAAAGGACCAGACTTTTGCAGTCGAAGAAAAGAACGAGGGGTGGGTGGGTAGAGGGAAACATTCGTGTCCTGTTACAAAGCTGCTGCTGGGGAAAGGATCAGGGTAGGAGTGGGAGGGATGCTGGGAAAAAAGATCTTAAGTCTTAAGAGAAATTCTACAAGCAGAGAAGAATCCTTGACAGACAGAAAAAGGCCAGGCAGGGACCATGCATAGCTGGCAGGAGAACCATGATCCTGTCCAGATGCAGAGCAAACCCATGCCCACGCAAAGGGTACAGTGTGTCAACTAGGGGTCTGCCCCAGGGCTACAAGCCCAGTTATTACAACTTTGTGTCCTGGTGAGGGCAAATCCTATCTAACAGCACCAGAAAACATCTAGCCACCCCTTCCCCGTTCTTCAGTTTTGGTCAGAGTGAAGCAGGAGTTTATTTTAGACTGTTGGGTGCCTCTCTGCCCTTGCAGAACGCCCTGAGAGCTCAGCCAAGGCACTGCTCGAATGCCAGGTGCCCCAGCCCACCCCTCCTCGACAGCTCTGCTGCTTCCCCCTTCCCCTCTGGTGGCTCTGGTGGGCTCCTGCCCACCTCCCCGCTCTGCCCAGCCACCCACCTCCCGGGGATGGTACAGCTGGCCACGCGCTGGTTGGGAGCAGAGCAGATCTGTGGGTGGGAGAGGGCTCAGCCCCAGCACGGAGGGGGCAAACAGCTCTCTCGCAGGAGGAGATGGAAGTAGAGAGAGCAAGGAGGAAGGAGCAGGCGGCGCAGGGGCTACTGAAGCATCTGTTATGGAACTCACTGCCTTGGGTACACGATGGGGAACTAACAAGCAGCGCAGCTTTCCAGTGCTTTTATTACAACTCAGTTTGATTTCTTCCTTCATCTGTAACATATGCTGAGGGTCCACGCTCTATTCCCCAACACAACGCCAGGGGAAGAAGGGAGGAAAGCAAAGAGGTAATAAAACGGTAGCGCTTTCTCAAGAATATGCAACAGATAGAAGAGAGAAGCCTAAGAGAAAAGTGCATACTGTACTGACAGTACAATTAAGCAGGCATCCTGATCAGAGCCCACTTCTGCAAATGCAAAAACCCCGGGCAGCGCAAACCCTGTTACTCTGGCTGTTACTGCTATTTATCAAGCTGTCCTATCACACATTATACAAGGGGGATCTATTTGCATGGTCTGCCTGTTCTGTCCAAACACAAACCCACAAAGCCCTTGGAAATTAGGAAACAAATGTTAGCATTTCCTATTGCTTTCAGTGTCACCCAGGGACGACCTTCAACAGGCACGCACGGGACCCTGGCTCAGCCACCTGGAAAACATGCTGACCTCCAGAAGACTGCTGAGGGCCTGCTGCTGTCTGTGTGATCTACTGTGTTCATGAAGCATCTTCACACTATCGTGCTGTTCTTTTGGACACAAATATCTGTAAACATTGTGTTTGATATAGGGTCCCATTCGGCGGTGGATATCATGCTTTCCAGCTGGCGGGCATCCCAGCAGGAGGCTCGGGAGTAGACCTGCACGTGTTTGCGCTTGCATGCGTGTAACATACGGCAGGTTTGGGAGAATGGTATCATGCGTTAACAAGAACACTCCAGCTCATTCATCATCCAGATTAAAACACTGACAAGAGGAGACTATTTAGATGTTGCATGTTGGAAAACAGGGGGTAAAACAAACAAACAAAAAGCCATTATCTTGTGAAGGACTTGTAACTTTGCCCAGTGTGCTGCGTCTTGGCCTCAGCCCAAGCTGTGGCACGTCTACCTCGGGGATAAGTGAAGAAATCCCCCACTGAGGGTTACCGCCACAAACACAGGAGAACTCTGTAAGGCCTTCATGCATTAATGGAAAAATATACAACTGTTAAAAATTGCCATATCCTGTAGCAAGTTGTTACACGTTGGAACTTGTCAGGCATTACAGCTGGCAGCTTGGCCCCCCATGGTACATAAACAACTTGGTCCTGCACAGTGCTGTGGCCTTTTTTCTTCATTTTTTCCAGTGTACAGCTATGAAATATTTTAATCTTGTTAATGTTATCTTTAAAACGAACCATCTAGCATGTTCTTACTGTTATGGTTTTGTACAGCACTGCTCTCATAAACTTCCCTTGTGTTACGCCGCCACTTCGTGTCACTAACAAGGAAGAACAGCGAAGAAAGATTTTTTGGTAGATTTATAGAGTCCTGGTTGGGATGGACCCGGCACCAGCCCTGGGGTGAGAGTCACCCTGCTTCTCCCAGACGGCTGTACCAACGCCATGGTGGGCAGAGAGCAGTGGGAGCAGCCGGGAGGGGAGGACTCCTCGTGGGACCGATCCCGAGCCGCTGCCCGGCGCAGCCCGGACACCCAAGCTTTGGCACAGCGTGCGCCGATTCGGGCAAAACCGAGCAGGCAGCCTAGCTCAGGGCTGGCTACCTCAGGCACACGGGACGGCCAGGCGTGCTTCTTCAAGAGCTGACACACATTATTTTTAACCTGGTTCAGCTAACCCAGGCCGAAGGAACCAACAGTGACAGCCCAGCACCACAACACAGGTTTTAAGGGAAAATGTAGCTGTGCGGCCATGATTTGACAACAGCAAGGCTGAGCTGCATCTTCTCGAGAATTGTTTTTGTCTTTAAAGGGGAAGTGACGGCCAGAACAACAGCAAAGTACACCTTGCTGCTCAGCGAAAGAGGACCATCTCCCGAGTTCCCTCAGCGTCGCAGCATGTAACCTAAGTGCGTGCTACAGCAAATTATAAAGTTATGCTTTCTTATTTCAAAGTCAAATCTTTGCAAAAGGTGACTGGAAGAACAAAAGGAAAGGCTCATACGTATGGTGAAGCGCACACATTTCCCAACAGTGAAGCACCCCCCAAAAGTCCAACATTAGGAGCTGACGTTGTCTTTGGCCCAACAGGAGGAAAAAATACTTACACCCAGTAAAGCAGCATCAGCAGGAAAGGACAGATGATGACTGCCTGGAGGACCTGCCAGTCTCTGCAGAGGGCAGCCAGCCCCGGCATGAGGAACTGCCCCGCCATTTCGATGAAGCTCGCCACCATGGTGATCATGAACCGGTGCCCAGGAGGACAGAGCTCTATCCCTGAAACACAGAGCACAGGCGAACGCGTTAGCCCCCCACCAGCAAAGGCACCCACAGGGCATCTCTTCGTGAAACTTTCAGGGAGTTAACGCCCTTCAAGACCTTTGACCAAAGTTATGCGCAATCACACATATCTCGTTTCCTCCCGTATTTGGGCTCCAAATACCCCAGCAGCTACGGAGAAGCCCATTAACAACTGCCCGTGGCGCAGACATTGCAACTTCCAAACACCTCTTGCCTCTCCCGCAGACCTGCTGCATCCTCACCGGCAGCTCTCCTCCAGTCTCTGCCTAGAGAAGCGTTTCACCAAATTGTAAGATAACTGTTTTTCAAAGGGAATGTGGAGTAAAATATAATCCAAAGATTCTGGGTCAAGCCTTCTCATACTTCTTGGAGATGCCACGTGCCTTCCCAGTCAGTCTGCTGGGAGGCAGAAGAGCGCAGCTCTCAGCAGGATACAGGCTCCCAGCTCACACGGGATGCCACCTGCCCACAATTTAATACGCTGCGACTCAGCCAGTTTCAAGCTGGATTTTGCTGAGTGGGTTGTTTCTGGGTTTGCTTTTAGTTTTCACAGTAGCTAATCTTGATCAACTTTCAAATGAGCCAGCCTTCCATCTGTCCTATCCTGTCCTCCACCCTTCCTTTCGCTGGGGGGCAATTTACTGCCATCATCGTTTGTCTCAGCTGCCTTGTGACAAGCAAGTTCAGCAGGTAAAGTTTCTTTAAACCCTGAATTTTGGCTACCTTTATTCAGTCCTCAGGAATGAAGATGAGCTTATCAGAAAAAAAAAAAAAAAACACAGAAGAAATAGCAGAAAAATTGGACTGCCTTGTGGAAATCTATTCAAACAATTTCTTCACCACTAAGATTGCAATAGAAGTCCCTATTTCATAATTCCCATTTGCCCACATTCACTTCTGCAGATCAATAATTAAGCACAATAAACCTGCCACAAATGTTGTGTAGTACTTATCAGCACGCTGACGCAGAAACACAGGCTCGTAAACATTTGTGATATGTGATATGTTGCTGTCAGCATTGCTGCTTTTCCTTGGGATGTTTCCTACGGTTGTTTCAAATTAGAATTATGGTTGCTTTAAATCAGAATTTAACGGTTGTTAAAATTGTAATTGAAAAGCCGTAAGACAATAGGAAGAGATGACAGCTGCTCCTTCATTCCCTCTCTCGCCTGTAGCTTGTTCAGCATTTATCACTGTCACACAGATTTAAACTAGCTGACCAGGAACTACCTTACAGATCAAACGTAGGATTAAACACCAGACGCTGCTTTTTCCCCCCCCTCTTTCTTTGCAGCCAATAACAAAAACTATTGATGGATTTTTGCCAATACAGAAGAAAAATGTATCTGTTATGAGGCAGCCCAAATTTTCACCAGCTTAACCACAAACACAGCAGCTTTGGAAAAGGAAGGGGGGGAAAAAACCCTCAAAGACTCTCACTTGCTATAAAAGCCTTTTACATTTTAATTAGAAAACAAGATTAAAACACAGAGCTCCTTATGACATTAATATGGTTTCATTCTTACTAATGAAGTATCCCAACCCTAGGCAATTTTTTTTATTCTATGCAAAGAGGTCACTTCCATTATATTCCCTTAATCTTCAAATACAAAGTGGTTCTGTGTGTTTTTCTAAACCCTGAAGTCCCAGTTACTCACACTCCAGTATACCTTCATTAAGTACAAGGACGAGTTCTGTTGCTATAGAAATGGGAGGTCTGCGTTAGATAGGCAAGGCTTTGGCATTTCAATTGCACTGCTTAGGGTATTACCAGATAAAAAAAATTAACCGGGAGGAGAACAAGTTTTATACAAAGTCAGAAAGAGGTATCCAAATAATAAAAGTATCTTTTATTAAGTCACTGGTCCATAGTACGTAACTCCAGATTCATCGTATAGAAAGGGAATAACTTCAGAGACTGGTTAGCATCTATTTTCTTCTCTGGATTATGACGTGCATATGATCGATTTTTGCCCTTTCCTCTAAGAAAGCTGGAGAACACACACACACAAAAAAAATCCCCGCTGCAGCTGGGTGAGCATGACTTTCAAGTGACATCAGCAGGCGCTTCGTGTATATGAAATCTCACATCCCTGTTGAAATGTTCTACGTATTAGGACAGCCTACTGACCTTCTGACATCTCTTGCATCATTTTTATATGATAAAATATTCAGCACTGCAGTTTTTAGCAAGCATTTAGCAGTCAACCTTTTCCCACCTCTGCTAGCAAAGCCACCCGCTGCAGCACCTCTGCCCCAGCCCTTGCAAAGGCACGCTGCACCCCCCACTGATGCTCCCGCCGGTGTCACGATGTGCCCAGGCACAAGGCCTCTGGGGCCACAACAATTTCCACCCGGTTCACGTGATAAATTATTGACTCGCATGAAGTCACTAGAAGGCAGAGATCAGCTTTATCCACCCCTGGCAAATCCAGCAAGAACTCTCCAGCTGCCCCGCGCAGTGAAAAGGTTTCCACCTCAGCTACTCTGCGAAGCGCGGAGAATCGAGTAAACCCTCGTTACACACACAAATCATGGAAACTGCCATCGGTACCAACTCCTGGATACATCCATTTGCTTTACTTGGAAAATTTTGTGTGGACAAGGAGACGGGCACGGGAAGCCTTTTGCTTCCTCACCTAGCATTGCTACTCCAGGCAGCCCAGCCGGAGCAGCAGATCCAACTCTGCTGCCGGATTTCTGCGAGCCCCATTCCACCGCTCGCACAGACGAGTTGAAGCCCGTACGCAAAGCAGCCCCGCAGTACTAGGGCAGCGAAATCAGACACGCCCAGGAGACGCGGGACAGACTTTCTCCCTGCCTGCAAATGCCCAGTAACAACGGACAGCACAAGCGCAGAAGCGGGACCCAGACAACCCCCGTGAATGTTTGTTTGAACGTTTCTAGGGATGGGGCCTCCTCTACCAACACCCGTGGCAGAACTGCTCCAGGCACGCCGCAAGCGCGACCCAGCCCGCAGGCAGCGGCCCCACCACGTGCAGGGTGCAGACCCGGTCCCTGCAGGCATCGCAGGCGCAAGACACCGAACACACGAGGCTCACCGCACGGCACACGACTCTGGCTAGGAAACGCAGAAATAAAAGCGTGGAAATCCTGCTTTCGGACCCTATCCCTTATGTCCTTCCTCTACAGAAGTGCCCAAATCAATGTTCCGCAGCCCCACAGCCCGCAAACATGCCGCAGGGAGAGCTGGTGTGAACTATGCCCCTTCCTACAAGGGATTCCGGCATTCTGGGGAGCTGCGTGTTGCACTCGAAGTAACCCCACTGCTAACAAGCAGGAGCACGTTCTGGCATGGAAGGAACAGCACTGGGGCCAGATACTTAATTCCATGAGTCTGCACGCAGCAACGATTTGTACTAGAAGTATTAAAACTGGTGACGAATGAAGGCAGAGTAAAAGCCTGTGTGTGCGTGTACGTACGCCCGTATGAGAGCACGCGAGCCGGCACCAGCAGCATGGGCAGAACACAGGTTACAGGGACGGCACATGCCCGCTGTGCCAGTCGCACCCTAGCTGGGACTTCATTCAAGTAACATAAGGATGGGGAACAACCTGACCTACAGGTCAGGTATCAAGAAGATGAAGAACAGGATTGGAGTCATAAAATCTCAGGACTATGAGAAAAAAGATGAGAACAGAAATT
This sequence comes from Opisthocomus hoazin, assembly GCF_030867145.1. Lineage (NCBI taxonomy): Eukaryota > Metazoa > Chordata > Aves > Opisthocomiformes > Opisthocomidae > Opisthocomus > Opisthocomus hoazin. Next base: position 109,300,576 of record NC_134416.1, on the reverse strand, counting down.
CATTAAGTATGCCTGAGAATTATGAGGGATGAGAAAAAAAACAATGAAGCAAGAAATTGTAAACATCATCCACTCCTAAAGGGTATGAAAAGAAACCCCAAATGGGTTTGCTGTTGCCTGCCAAGCACAGCCTCAGGGATGCGATGAGGATGCAGCAGCCTCTCGTCCTCCGTGTCACACCAGTGACGCCGGCATGAATGAAATCCGTAAGAGAATGAGTGCGGCTGTGCAAAATCTGCCTACTTAGAGACCTTGCGGTGGGGGGGGAATAAAACTAACCACTTTGACCCTCTATGTAGTGTCTTACTGAGTTATTTAGAATTCCCATGGGAAATATTTTCAAATATTAACCAAGGGAATAAGAACCACAGCAGCTACATTGGCTGTTTCTCGTGACAAAGGCTAAGCTCAAGAAAAGGACTTTCAAACCAACATTTTTGGCGTACTAAGAGGACATATTTCAGAGCAGCTCCCCCACGACTTCACACATTGTCCTTTTTGCTCACCCCCAACATTGCAGCAGTGGCCCTGCTTGACCCCCAAGAGAGCCACATGCACCCCTAGGATGTGTTCAACTTCCTAGGCACGTACTGAGCTCTGTCCCCGACGCTCCCCACGCTTCCCTCTGGAAGCAGCCTTGGAGATGTCCTGGGCTGGCTTCCCTCGCTGGTGCGGTCCCCCTGCCCGGAGCATGGGCAGCCCTTGAGTTTCAGAGGAGTTGAGTTTCACGACGACGGACATGGCCTGACAAAGCTGCCTCAGATGCCAGTGGACCTACAGGGCTTTGAGCTTGGTCAGACTTTCCGACCATCCAGCTGTAACAAGCAGGTTGTCGGGGTACGCTCTTGCACCTCAGGAGAATACAGAGTCCAACAGAGGTTTCAAGCCTGCAGCAATTTCCAAACATGTCTAAAAAGCATGAGAAGTAGTTTTTAGGACCAGCAAAACTATGGGCTGAAGGCAACATTGTCACATGAAAGTCCTCGTTTGATCTGCATTGCACCAACAGCGGCAAGGCTAGGGTAAGGTTTTCTTGACAGACCAGAACAACTGAAACCAAGTTTCTCGTCATTTCATAGGAGCCAGCCCACAGCACACCACCAGAGTCAGATCGGGTAAGGTCTCGTGAGCAGGTTTTGAATTACTGACATCACTTGTCTTCAAACAGGATCCATTTTCTCTCCCTCACTCCTCCTGTGTTCCCCCTGCGTAGTCCTTTGGGACTCTTGTTAGAAAGAAGGGAAAGCCTGGATGAGCCTTCAGAGGGAAAAGCAGGTGCGTTCCACAGAGCACATGAAGTGCTGGGAGGCCCTTCTGCAAGCGCATCCGCGGTTCTGCCAAGCAGGAGCTGTATATGAACATCAGCGCATTAATTCAGCGCAATTACACGGTACTCGAACCAGTGCACGCCACTTCAGTCGCCTCATCTGGAAATCGGTCTGCCTGAAGAACCCCGGGAGCAGAGCAGAAACGAGGGGGTTTCTGGAGTCGGGCCGTAGGTGGAGGAGGTACGGCACATCTCCGACCCGCACACGTCTTTGGAGCGTCTGCAGAGCGCCATTAGACCTGGAAGGTTTTATTTCTTTATCACCTTTGGAAACCTCGAAATAGCTTGCAAAATACAGCAGGACTCCAGATTGCTCCGTATCAAAACCAACTGTCCCCTACAGCTCACCAGAAAGGCTGGGATTTCTGTCAAAGGACGAGGCTCCATCATGTATCTCTGCACGGCTGGCAAAATTTAGGAAGATCCCAACACCGCTGGCAGCTCGGATGGGGCGGTGGGGGGAGCTTGGAACGCCAGCCCTGGACGGGACTTGGGGGGCACTCTGCCCACCAGCACGCCCCGCAAGCTGCTCAGGACATGCGGACGGGCCAGGGGGGCTCACGGCTTGGTTCTGCCAGCCGTGCTGCCGCAAGCACTCCGACTCGTCCGGGCGTGAGCAAGGAGGGAGCTAACGGAGAGCCTCTGCAGCGCTGTCGCAGAGCCGATGGGAGCTGGCATCGCCACCAAGGGACAGAGGGCCACATCCCAGCCTTGCTCACTTGGTCTTACACTTGCACACGGGTAAAAAATAACCTGTTTCAGATTTCAGAAACCCTCTCGTTTGTCTTCAAGGGCTGACATTTATTCTCAGAGGGTATTTGGACAAGGATGAATAGCAAATACTTTTATTTAAAGAAAAAAAAGTTGTAAGTCATTTGCAAATAATATATCAAGAGGAAAACGAGGTTAAATCACACTGCCTGAACAACTCTGCAGCGTTCACTCACCCGTCTCCAGTCCCAAAACACAAAGCAATTCCTGCACCACAGCCCAAGTGCTAGCTCCATCAGAAACCACAAGTTAACTGCTTTTTACGCCTTTGCAGTTTTCTCTCCCTGCCCAGTTTCAGCCTGTGAGTCACCAAGACTGTAATTATATACGAGTATCCCTTGGAGAAAATGGCCAGGACAAAGCACCTGAAGTCAACAGCATTCTCACTGAAAAAAATCTGCAAGGAGACAGTCTGATTCTGGATTCACATTCACAGTTTCACATTATAATAAAAAAAAAGTTATTTTTGACACTTCCCCCATATTACTATACACCCTTATATTACACTCTTAATTCCTTCCCTCTAAGGACCCCTCAAGATGTTCCCCTATCCCAAAAAGGAGGCAAGCAATCAGACTCAGATGAACAAGAGCCGTATCACCAGTCGAGCAGAAGAAAGCTTGGGCAACACTGTTTTAGGTGCAAAACGCGGGACACCAGAAATTCCCTGTGGTGGTAGCACCCTAAAGCACCAGGGCTGCATTTGCCCCAGCTTAGCTCAGTCAAGAGCAACGTGCAGGCTGTGGCCCTAAGACAGGATTTATGTGTTTGGAATTTGCTTTTCAACAGAGCACAAAAAGAAAGAAAAAACATCTTGGAACGCTTCGTTTTCCAAGCTGTTCAGCACTTCCAACATGTCCCACCACTGCCGTGCTCCCCAAGCTGACCCTTTTGGCATGATGAGCTCTACCACAGCGACCCTGAAGACTGCTGGGAGGTGACCCCGTCCCCGTTGCTGCCACGTTTCCTGATTCCCACCAAGCTCTTGCCAGCCTCAGGGACCTCGTCTTCCTCCAATGCTCTTCGTGGGATTTGTCCTCTGCTGTAAACACATCATCTCACTGGATGTTCCTAGAATAACATGGTCCCAAACTCACTTGTGGCTAGTTGACCAGACAAAATCACAGCAAAAACTATTAATGACTCCCAGACAAGCCTTCCAGTTTGCAGCTGGCTGCTAGGGGAAGAAGTAAATAAATAAAATCCAGCATATCTGCTTATACATCCAAATTTCCAGGCAGTTGCTAGACACAGACCTCTAAGAGCTGCAGCTCCTACCCATGGGCCATGCACACTTCTCATTCCAATTCTGGCACTTCTGATTCAGAGCAGGCTGGAACGGCCCAGGTTAAGCCTGCACTCACTCCTGGCTGAGTTCAGACATGAAGCACTTTTCCTTGATGGTCTTTGCTGTCATCAGAAGTAACGGAGGAAGCAGCGTGTGTAAATACAGTTTATTAGGGAACAGCAAATGAAGCAGCGCTTGGAAGGAAAGGTTATCTTGCGCAGCGCAGTGCACAAACTACGGTCAGTCGATGTAAACACAGGACAGAGACAGAGTGGAAGGAAAGGAAAAATCTAATTTCCTCTCTGCAGAAATCCAATTCGCTGCCAAGCAAAGAGAGCAATAACAGACTGAACCTCCAATAGTCAAGTAAGAAAAATGGGATTATTTTTCCCCTAAGAACACAGCAGGACAAAAGTTATTCTAAAATACCTCTACGAAGCGACACAGGTGCTTCTTCAAAGGTACTTCTCTACACATGATAGATCTGGCAGGGGTTCTTTTCAGCACACACTAGCCCATCACTTCTATCTAATTAACACTTTTTTACCTGTGTCACATCAGTTGTCCGTGCACTGACACCAGGCGAGCTGGTGGAGTTATCAGGCTGGCTCCCGGGCAGGCAGCCAGGGTGACACCTCACCAGATGGGCAGTGGCTCCCTTCATCTCTGACCTGGATAGATACCCTGTATCAACTGGATAGAACTATCAGACAGATATCTAAGCAGAATAGTTCTCTTTCTTACCAAAACCAGATCAGATGTTCATTTCATATACAAGCACCAAGACAGTGCTAAAACCGATGCCAGGCAAACTACTCTTTAGACACACTACTTCGCCTCTGATGCTATGAACACCACAACGTGCGTGGACAGGCATAGCATGAAAAAAGTGAACCTCTCGTCCAAAATCCAACAAAAACACAAGGTGCAACCTCCCCTCTCTACTTTCTCCATGCCTGACTCTCTCCTGTAAGACACACACACAACTAACACACCAACCTGATGTCAGGCCTGTAATTGCTTAACCACGTAAGAATCTGCCAGGAGGAGCTCTCCTCCAGAGCCTGTAGCTACTCACAGGTGGAGGGCTTGGACCACAGACATGGAGCCAGCTCAGGTTTGATGCAGGGAGTTCATTCCCCCCCCAGGAATGCAGCTGGGAGAGCTGGGGACCGCGGGGCACGATGCATGCACAGCAGAGCCCCTGCTCAGGGCCAGGCTTGCTCGCAGCAGGGAGCTGGGCAGCGCAGGGCAAGGGTGAGCTCGGCTCCTCCGGGCACAGGAGACCCCAAGCAGAGGCTGCCCGACCGCTGCATGGAGCACAGCGATGCCTGCAGCCATGCTCGGGATCCAAGCTGGCTCCCAGGGAGCATCAGCAGCAGAGAAGAGAGCACACATCGTGCTCATCCCGTAGTATCTGTATTGGCTGCGTTTTGCATCAGACAAGACAAACCACATCTCACAAAACAGAGTCTACCTGCGTGAGAAACCTTTAGCATGCCACGCTGCCCGCCATTCAAAAAGTAATGAAAACAAGGAGACG